>NC_080072.1:31657602-31957602 GCF_949987535.1 Balaenoptera acutorostrata | reverse complement strand
ACAAACCTTGAGGCTTAGAGTTGGTAGGTAGGTACTATCCCTACCTACCTTATTCACCACGGCTACTTCTAAACCTCTCTACCTTCTTCAAAACTCCAAGTTCTTCTGCAGAATATTTCATCTGACCATACTAGCCAATATTGCTCTTTTTGACTACTACCTGGCTAATAAGTTACATTGGTTCACTGAAACTCTAGCACCCGGCTCACCAACTTTCTTTCTACCACTACTTCTATCATAATCCTTGACAATTTCAACATCCATATTCAAAAAAAAAAACCCTTCCAATACTCTGGCCTCTTACTTTTTAAATTTCCTCAACTTCATTGATATACTCCATCTGGGTCACCACTGCTGTGGTCATACTCTGGATCTTGTTGTTACCACCTTCTAACTACAAGCTCCTTCCTCTCCAGTTTCCCTCAAGCACCCCCGACCCAACATTCTCCAAAAGCACTGGAAACGCTCATCAACTGAAAACTCTTCCTCACCACCCATCACTCAGCCCTTGTTAAATACCGTATTTCAGTGCTATGATCACCCCCTTGAGATCATTTTGCTCCTTTCTCTCTCCATCCTACTTGCCTTGCTTGTCCAACCCTAATTAAGCCTTACTCTGCTCCTAAACCCAAGTAGCTAAACTTTCCTCCAGAAATGGAGAAAACCATGACAGAATCCTGCTAATTGGTCCCTTTTTGGACCAAAAGTATCAAATGGCAAATAACATTGCCCATCGGTCAGTCCCACTAATTTCCCTGGTAAATGTGTCTTCCGCTCTCCAAAATGCTCACTTCTCTGTAACCTTTTCCCCTTCCTACTTGCAACAACATATGCCATCCCTTGGCTGACGGCCTTGCCTCCCTTTCAGGCCTCATTGAAAAACCAGAAGCTATCAGACAAGAACTGCCCATATCTTCCTCCTACCACCAATGCTATTAACTCAAGCTACATCTGAGCCTACGTACTATGCATTCTCTCCTGAAAAAATGGAAGAAATTTCCTTGCTCCCATATAAGCCATCATTTTTGGGGTTTTTTTGCTACTTAAGAATTGCACTGCTTAAACTGTCCTTGATTTCTCCTAAATCTTCAAGTACCCTCCTTCACCTAGATCATCAACATCAGCAGGGACACCTGTTTATTATCACCTATTGTAAGCAAAACAAACAGAAAATGTCCTTGACCTATGCCCTCTTCCAGCTCCCACCTCACTTATCTTCTCGTCACTCTAAAACTTCTCCCAAGAGTTGTCTTCAGATATGGTCTCCACTTTGTTACCTCCCATTCTCTCTTCAACTTACTTTGCACTTTCATACTAGTTTTTCATATCATATATATATTACATAGGAGGGAAATAGAACATGGTTGTTAAGCTTGGACTTTGAACTTAGTTCTTATCCCTATTCCGTGACTCACTTTTTTGTATAAAAGCAGCATAGCTTCTCGGTGCCTCAGTTTCCTCAAGTATAAGATGAGGATAATAAAAGTATCTCATAGGGTTGTTGTGAGGATTAATGAGTTAGCACATATAAAAGCACACAGAATACTGCCAGGCATATAGAAAGTATTCAATACATGTTTGCTACTGAGGTCAACAATGACCTTCCTTCATCTTACCATATGCCAATGACCTTCCTTCATATCTTACCATACCTTCATCTTCCACAAGGAGGGCTCTTCCCTGGTCCTCCTCATCCCTCAGGTAGCACTGGACAGACTGCACAATCCCCTGCTTCTAACACTTCTACTCGTGGCTTCTGTGCCATCACACTCTACTGGGTCTCCTTCTACTTCATGGCTGCTCCTTCTCAGCATCCTTGCTAGCTGCTCAATTTCTAAATATCTGAATACTCAGCCCTCTTGTTACTATCTGAACTCTTCCTAGGTAACCTGATCCAGTCCCATGCTTTTAAATACCACCTACATACTGATGTTGCTTAAATTTGTATCTCCAATCCTGGCTCTCCCCTGAGCATCAGACAAATATCTAACTGCCATTTCTACCAGGATATTAAGTTGTACCACGAATCTAACAGACCTAGGACAGAATTCTGAAGGACTCCCCTCTTTCCATTCTCAGCCTATACATCTGCTCCTATCACACATTCTAATTCTGTGATAGTTATCACCATTCACCCAGTGGATCAGACCTAAAAACTAGAAGTCATATCTGATTTTTCCTCCTTCCCTCAACCAGACACCCAAATGTTAGCAGTCCTGTTTGCCTCACCTCCAAAATACATCCCCAATCCACCTCTACTTCTTATCATGTCGCTGCTGCCACGTTAACACAAACTGTCACAATTTCTTTCCTGGATACTGCAAATCCTCCCAATGAGTCTCCCTGCTTTGATTCTTTGTCCCCAGCAAGCCAGTTTCCTCACACAGCCAGAGTAATCTCAAAGTATAAAACAGATCACATCAATTCCCTGCTTAAAAACTTTGAAGGGCTTCCCAATACAATCATGATACAATCTGAACTACTGAACTCAGGATTATATATGATCTGGCCCTGCCTGACTCTCCAACCTTCACTCCTACTATTTTCCCCTTTGCTTTCTCCGCTCCAGCCACACCAACCTTTCTTCAAACACATCAGATTCATTTCTGCATTGGGGCCTTTGTACTGGCTGTTTCCTCTGACCGGTTATGTCTTTCTCCAGATTTTAGCAAGGCAAGGCTAGTTCAGCAGCACGCTACCACTTCAGAGATGCCCATCCACCTGAAAGAGCAGACCCACTTCTCCACCCAGTCACTATTTATCCCAATAGTACCCTGTTTTATTTTCTTTATAGCACCTAGAGCCACATAAATTATTTGTTTACACATTTAATATCTGTTTCCTATCACTGTCATGTAAGATCCCATGTGGGCAGCAGGGACCCTCTCTTATTCACAGATGAATCTCCAGCATCTAGAATACTCACTCGCACATAGTAGGTATTCAGTAAACATTGACTCAATTTGAAGAAAATGAAAACAACAGTATTCACTTTTTGCCCTTAGCACAGGGGTAAATGAAGATCCACTCCAAGTACTGACAAGTTAACTTATTTTTGATATATCACCAGTCAAGATTGGTATGTTAAACAAAGTTAGTTATTATGTAAATCAATTATCACTAAAGAAAGAATATTGGTACATCTTATCAGAATTATCACCATACAAAGAAGAAACAAACTTGCATTTTTTGGTACTTCCATGTATTATTTTACATCCCCACCATAAGTTTCTAAATTAGATAAGGTATTGAACATTGAAAAAAATGAGGCACCTTCCTCATTTTCACAATGAGGGTATCACAAGCCCAAATTCTGCAGTATACAGAACCCACAAGCCCACAGGATCAAGCCCAAATTCTGCAGTATACAGAAGCCCACAGGATCACAAGCCCACAGGATCAAGCCCAAATTCTGCAGTATACAGAACCTTTTTACTCCGACCCCTGCTTCTCTCCCAGCTACTTCTCACCACATGTTCATGATGGTTATGGTCAGCCTCATAACCATCTAGAAAATTCCTGCTTATCTTTCACCAACTCAAATGTCACCTCCTCTTTGTAACCTTTCTTAACCCCTTCTCAGGCTGAGCTATCTCTTATCTATGTTCCCAGATGAACTCTGGGCATGATTTTAAGTATAATGTATTACAGCATTTATTCTATGTTTTCCTGGCTAGGCTGTAAATGTTTACTGAATTAAAGAAATATATCATTCAAATTCCTAAATTAATATGCAAAACATGTCTCACAGAGTAAATGTTCAACTAACATTGGTCAAACTAATTAATTACTGATTGAATGAAAAGTCTTATTAGGATTACGGTTATAGCTAAAAGTTGCCTAGATGACTTAATCTGTGTGAAATTGAAGATTTTTTAGATATAACAACTATATCTAAAACGCCCAGGAACATAAGCCTATACATGCTGTTTTTTACACACAAGTTTATTGCTACCCTGGCAAATTCTACATTCTCTCTACATAGGAGAATTTGCTCGTGTAGAATGATCACCTGTAAATTTCACCACATCTAAGAGGTTCCAAGAAGGATGGTCAGGTCACAAAAATCTCACCAATATTTTGACCCAACAAACTCTGACTCCTCCCAAACTGTTCTCTGCTTAGAAGTGAAAAAAATAAAATAAAACCAAATGAAGATGCCTGAATTGAGTGCTCAGTCCTTATGGGGCTCACAGACCCCTATGAGCAGGAAAAAAAATGAATTTTTCTAGATTTCTGACAATATGAATATTCTTCAAAGATCCCATTGCTGTTTCCTGCAGTTGATCAACACCATTGCAGGTTAATCACTAGAAACTTGACAGCTGACTAACCTAGCAGAAACATGAAATACAGTCCAAATAGGAATCACTTTTAAATGAATTTACTGAACTTTATATTGCCCCAACAAATTTTCATTTCTTGATAGCCCACTAAAAAAAGATAGACTTTTAAAACTTAATAAAAAGCGTTCAGTGCTACTTTAGTAATCCGTTGATACACTATCCTTAACATGTATTTATTAAGATTTTTGATTTCAACTTCAGTAAAATATCACTCAACATTTATCATTAAAAAATAATGCATTGATATTTCTAATTTCAAAATTAACAACGTAACTAATTATAATGTATAACTATTTGTACAAAGTATAGCAAAGTATAGCAAAATATTAGTGTCTCAAGATTACTACATACCAATCTAAGATTGAGCCCAAAACAGCGTTTTTAAATTTTCCTTTCAAAACCCAAACTTCATTTCTCTGTTACCAAACATGACTTTAGTTAGCGATTTACAAATATTTACACAGGGAAAGATATACCAAAAGCCATCAACAAAGACTGTTCTTGATTACTCTGGGATTCTAACCCATTTAGATTCTTCTAAGATTTATCTTGAGCATGCAGTTTAGAAATGCTTGTTTGAACGACTTAATCTTACTATGTTCATAAACATGAATACACAACATATAGTATGAAAGAACACATGAAAAATTGTTGCTTTTATTAATATCAGAGGGTAGTTTTAATACAAGCTAAATACAAACACAATTGTTAGATTCAGTCACTTATCCTGCAAAACAATATGCCAAGATCAACCTTGAAGCATTTATAAAAATGAAAATGTATAAAATATCTTCCTCAATTAACTCTAAGGACTCTGTATACAAATGCAAAAATTTGAACATATCAATAATACATCAAATGTTGAGCTACTAATTGAGCAGTAAAAAAACAATTTCTGATTTTAAAATTAAATAGCTCCAGGTAAAAGCATGTAATTCCCCACGTCTACTATCTTTGTATTCTGCACAGAGTTCCAAGGCAAAGATTGCTTCTGGCTTTATGCATTACCAGAGAGGATGACCTGTTTGGCTGGCTTATCACAGGGCTTTTAGTCTTCTTTCCTGATAGATCCTTCACTTCTTTGGGAGGAGGCACAGGAACTGGTTTCCATGGAATTGGGTTATAAAAGGCTGGTTCTGGATAAGAATTTCCACTGTAAAAACCTAAAATTATTAAAAATTCAGAACAAAACAAGAAGAAAACTTTTTGAGATCAAAGAAACTACATATTTTAAAATTCATAGAAAAATGTTAAAATATTAAAAGGGCAAAAATATCATTGATAAACCAATCTGACTCATTTAAAACTTGAACTCTCAAATATTTTCAAACACAGTAAGTATTGAAGTAAAAATTAAAATATAAATAATTCTAAGCATTCAAAGAACATTAATGTTCAAATCTATATAAATAAAAACTCATAAAAGTTCTCCTAAGAATTAATTTTAGAACCCTTAAATTGAACAAAATCTTCATTTTAACTCAGTCTGGGAAACCGCTGATTGTGTACATGTTTCCCCTAGCCGGACACTAAAGTTTGCAGAAAAACATGTATGTTGCATATATAGCTAAAGTGATCAAGATTCTTGTTTAGAACCACTGAAATTCTAAATCACTGTCACTTAATCAGATTTCACAATATCACTGTAATTTTGATAATTAAGAGCAGTAGAGCATTTGCAAAGATGTTTATTAGAATAAAACTTATTTAAATGCAAAAAAGTTAGTAAAATAATACATTATTTCACCAATTAACTTCTAGTCAATATGTATATTCCACCTAAGTTTTAACTTTACTATCCAATCATTTGGTTAAAACCACTACTTATTACTCTTATTTCAAACAAGAGAACAAAAAAACAGAGCAGACCCTGTTCGGTAGCTGTAATGGATGACCTCTGTGACATGCAGGAGAGGCCTAAATCCTGACAGCAGGAATGTGTCATTCAGACATTGGCAACCCACTTTGACTGCATAGATATGTCAACACACACTTCACCACGATGGTCAAAACAAAGTCTGGAATATGTCCTATTGTGTGAACAAAACAGAATGGGAGTATTTTTAATAATAAATCACTTAAACAAGTGAAGGCAGCTGTCAGCAAGGCATGAGCTTCCAACATGAAGTACAAAGAAAAACATGCATTGCCATTTATAATCAGACCAAGCCTAAAAGGCCAACCAGGTCTGTGTGTGGTTCATGTGCTGTCTAGTATTCCACCCTGCAAAAAGAATGTGCCAAAGACACTGGAAGCTCTGCCTCAGAGAGGGTTAGAAAAGGGGAAGAAAATGACCCCTTCAGTATATCCTGATTAAGCCTTTAAAATCCAAGGAATGTACGAAAATTTTACTTGTTTCTTAACGTTAGAAATCATTACTTTGCAGTTTTGCCACTATTGCCTTTAAAATGTGTCTGGTTTTAGAGAATGACAACAAATTTGTAGTATCTCCACAGGAACACAGTATGTTATAATCTTCCAGAAAATAGTAATTTGAAAGAAAAATGATTTTTACACATTTCTATTTCTGTCAAAAGGAAACATAATATATAATATTCGCTCCTGCAAGCCATATTTATGTAACCCACATAACATAAAAACCAACCTGTGAGTTTTCCATTGGCATAACCATAGCTCTTTGCAGCTGGACGAGGTTTATTTTTTGCATTTTCCAACCATTCCTTAAACTTTTTTTCTGCTATTTCCTTTTTTTCCTGTAATTCAGCCTGCCGTTGTTTTTCTTTTTCCTTAAAATGACAAGACCAAAGAATCTCCAGGGATATTCTGTAACCAAAAATTCTATTCAAATTCTACTGACTCTTTTCCCCAGTAGCTCCCCATCCCAATGGCTTTCTGATCAGAAATACTGAATCATAACTCTATAGAGAGCAAAATGTAACGTGATCAGGGATGAGATATGAAGGTGGCTGCCTCTAAACAATAAGACATTAAACCCAAGAAGAAAAAAGCAATTTGCTGTTTTAAAATAGAATAGCAATTTATAATAATGTAATAAAACTTTCCATAAAAGTGCACTGAATAATATTTAAAAGCATAAACAACAATAAAAAGTTTGAACTTGACTGCAGAAATATCAATAGGCTTATTAATACTTCTCAACCTAAGAAAACCACAAATGCATAATCATTTCTGAAGCTTAATCACAGTATAACAAGTAGGGGTAGCTACATGTATTTATATTATAAGATAGTGCCAATTTTCTATTAGAAACTCTTTATACAATATAGTTGGCACATGTCAACACGAAAGTCATGTATTCTAACTGATCACTTTAGTGAAAATACCTTTTCTTTCTTCTTCTTCTCACATTCTTCAGCATTTTTTTTCTTTAACCATTCTTCATATTTTTCTTTTGCTTTTTCTTGTAAATGTTCTTTCTCCAGTTCCTTTGCTGCTTTTTCCTCCCTTTCTTTATTAATTTTTTGTTCCCTTTCTTTTCTTTTCTTAAATAAAAATGAAGGAATTTTAGTTGGAATATCTGTAATCATCCTCATACAAGGAAGAAGTGTTATACGCAGTAATTTTCTAAACTTCAGTTATTTCTTAAGATAGGTGGTAAAACAGTGGTTGACACAGTGTGGCTTATGAAAATATGTAACATACCTGCACTTACCTGATCAATTTTAGTCTACCAGCTTGAGTATACGTATCATGATGGCCATAACAAAGGTCTTGCTTGACAAACTACACTCAGAGCCTGGGACAGTGTTAAGTAAATAGTAGGTGTTCTATAAAGATTTGCTGAGTAAATTACTGGACAGAAATTATGACCTATTAGACTGTCCTGAATCTTAATGTTTTTTGATGGATGTTTACCCCCACTCTAAAATAGGAGCCACATATGTACACATTCCCCAGACAATTTGCCAATACAAATACTTGGATAAATTTTCACCATCAAAGAGTTACAGAGCACAAATTTTGGCCCATTAAGTACTGCTATAAGGGCATATACAGACAAATCTCTGGCTATGTAATTCTTATAAGCCTTACACAGACCAAAGATTGGCAAACTATGGCCTGCAGGCCGAATATGGTCCATCAACCACCTGTATTTGTAAATAAAGTTTTACTGAAATGTGGCCACACATTTATTTGCATATTTATTGTCTATGCTGCTTTTGCACCACAACAGCAAAGTTAAATAGTTGCAACAGAGATTGTATGGTCCACAAAGCCTAAAATTTTATCTAGCCCTTTGAAGAAAAAACTTGACACAGATGGTAAGTCAATGTTTCTTCCTTTTCTCACTCAAAAGATAATCTACCAACACAGCTAAATTCTAAATAACCAGTGACATGGCTAGCTCTCTTTATCAAAGGTTTAGAAAATAATCTGCAAACATGAAGTATATGCAATACAAATGCCATATACATCACCCTTCATCGAGCAAAGAAATATGAGCCAAGAAATTCTTCCCTTAAAAGCATCTTGTAGAATACTTTAATACAAGCAATTCAAATAAGACCCAAGTAACGAACATCAGTTACATACAACATATGTCCAGTGCTGTGCAGGAAAGGCGGGTCCTAAAAATCAAAGCACGGGAATTCCCTGGTGGTCCAATGGTTAGGACTCTGTGCTTTAACTGCCGAGGGCACAGGTTCAATCCCTCGTCAGGGAACTAAGATCCCACAAGCCTCGAGGCGAGGCCAAAAAAACAAAAAAATAAAAAAATCAAAGCCCCTGTCATTCCCCAAGTTGCTATATTTCCTTATTGTTGGTCTGCCAATAGCTGCAAAAGGAAATCCTTTCTTGCTGAGAACTCAATATCCATTGAAATAATGCTGGAATTTAACTATTGGGTTAAATCCCACAAAGAAGTTAAGTAATCTGCCCAAGGTCACACAGATGGTAAATGACAGATCACTACGTATCTCTTATATACATATGAGAGAATGCTGAAAACAATTTTTTGCCAATAAATTCAATTTAAATAAAATGTCAAAATTCCTTAAAAATATACCACTTTCCAAAACCGATTCAAGAAGAAAGAGTAACTGAATGAACCTCTACTTGTAAAAACAATTCAGAATTTAAAACTTTCCCACAAAGAAAACTCTCGCCTCCAATTGCTTCACTTGTAGAGTCTATCACATTTCTAAGGAAGCAACAGTACCAATTACTACACGAATTGTTTTAAAAAACAGAGAAAAAGAGAACACTTCCAAGCTCATTTTAGGAGCCCACTATTTCTCTAAAGTCCAAACCAAATATGAAAATTATAAGATAATATTAGGAATAAGTCAAGATAACTACTCTCACCAGAAACATGAAATACTTAGGGATACATTTTAAAAAGACGTATAATACCCCTGTACACTGAAAACAAAAAAAAAGAAGAAAAAAACTGAGATAAATATGGCCTAAATAAATAGAAAAAAAAATCATGTTTATAGATTTATAATTTGATATTATTAAGATAGCAATTTTCTCCAGAATGATCTATGTATTTAATGCAATCCCAATAGTGTCAGGCACTATTCAAGCAAGCATGATTAGGGAAATTGATAAGCTAATTCTAAATGGAAAGGGTGCAGAGCGGCTAAAACAATTCTGAAATAGAAGAAAAAAGCTGGAAGACTTACACTATTTGATTAGAAGACTTTTAAATTCAAGAATTACTATATAAAGCTATAGTAAGCAGATAGTGTAGTACTGGCATAGGATATAGATCAATTGAACAGAATACAGTCCAGAAATAGACCCAGACATATTTGGTCAATGGATTTGAAATAAAAATGTGAGGGTAACTGAGTAGGGAAAATATTATCTTTCAACACAGTGTTGGAACAACTGTATATCCATACTCCAAAAAAATGAACCTTGACCCTTAACACATAACCAACATTAAAATTAACTCAAAATGCAAATAGGTAAAAGCTGAAATTATAAAACTTCTAGAAAAAAACAATGGAGAATATTTTTACAACCTTGGCATAGGCAAACGTTTCTTTAATAGAACACAAAACCCACAAACTATAAAAGAAAAAACAGAAATATGGAACTTAACCAAAATTTTAAATTTCTGCTCTTTAAATATATCATAAACAAATTAAAAGGAGGAAATATTTATAATACATGTTACAGGACTTAAAGGAATATAAAAAGAATTCTTACAACTTACTATTAAGACACACAAAATGGGAAAAATTTAAACACTATACTAAACAAACAAAAAAACAAGAGATGTAGAAATGGTCAATAGTGCTAAGGATTGAATTCTGTCCCACCAAAATTCATATATTGAAGCCCTGATCCTCAATGTAACTTTTTTTTCTTTTTTTTTAAATTGGAGTATAGGTGGTTTACAATGTTGTGTTTAGTTTCAGGTGTACAGCAAAGTGATTCAGTTATACACAGACATATTCATTACTTTTCAGATTCTTTTCTCATATAGGTTATCACAGAATATTGAGTAGAGTTCCCTGTGCTATACAGTAGGTCCTTGTTGTATATAGTAGTGTACGTATGTTAATCACAAGGCTCCTGATTTATCACCCCACCCCCCATGTTTCACCTTTGGTAACCATAACTTTGTTTTCAATATGTGTAAGTCTGTTTCTGCTTTGTAAATAAGTTCATTTGTATCATTTTTAAAAAATTTGATACCACATATGAATGACATCATATGATATTTCTCTTTCTCTGACTTACTTCCCTAAGTATGATAATCTCTTGGTCCATCCATGTTGCTGCAAATGGCATTTTGTTCTTTTTTATGGCTGAGTAATATTCCATTGTAAGTATGTACCAACTCTTCTTTATCCATTCCTCTGTCAATGGACACTAGGTTGCTTCCATGTCTTGTCTACTGTAAACAGTGCTGCAATGAACATTGGGGTACACCTATCTTTTTGAATTATGGTTTTCTCCAGATATATGCCCAGGAGTGGGATTGCTGGATCATATGGTAGTTCTAGTTTTAGTTTTTTAAGGAACCTCTATAATGTTCTCCATACTGGTTCTACCAATTTACATTCCCACCAACAGTGTAGGAGAGTTCCCTTTTCTCCACACCCTATCCAGCATTTATTCTTTGTAGACTTTTTGATGATGGCCATTCTGACCAGTGTGAGGTGATACCTCATTGTAGTTTTGATTTGCATTTCAATGATAATTGGTTATGTTGAGCATCTTTCCATGTGCTTTTTGGCCATCTGTATGTCTTCTTTGGAGGAATGTCTATTCAGATCTTCTGTGTACTTTTTTTTCTTTTTTCAATTTTATTTTATTTACTTTTTTATACAGTAGGTTCTTATTAGTCATCAATTTTATACACATCAGTGTATACATGTCAACCCCAATCGCCCAATTCATCACACCACCATCCCCACACCCCCACGGCTTTCCCCCCTTGGTGTCCGTACGTTTGTTCTCTACATCTGTGTCTCAACTTCTGCCCTGCAAACCAGTTCATCTGTACCATTTTTCTAGGTTCCACATGCATGCGTTAATATACGATATTTGTTTTTCTTTCTGACTTACTTCACTCTGTATGACAGTCTCTAGATCCATCCATGTCTCAACAATGACCCAATTTCGTTCCTTTTTATGGCTGAGTAATATTCCATTGTATTTATGTACCACATCTTCTTTATCCATTCGTCTGTCAATGCTCATTTAGGTTGCTTCCATGACCTGGCTATTGTAAATAGTGCTGCAAAGAACATTGGGGTGCATGTGTCTTTTTGAATTATGGTTTTCTCTGGGTATATGCCCAGTAGTGGGATTGCTGGATCATATGGTAATTCTATCTTTAGTTTTTTAAGGAAACTCCATACTGTTCTCCATAGTGGCTGTATCAATTTACATTCCCACCAACAGTGCAAGAGGGTTCCCTTTTCTCCACACCCTCTCCAGCATTTGTTGTTTGTAGATTTTCTGACGATGCCCATTCTAACCGGTGTGAGGTGATACCTCATTGTAGTTTTGATTTGCATTTCTCTAATAATTAGTGATGTTGAGCAGCTTTTCATGTGCTTCTTGGCCATCTGTATGTGTTCTTTGGAGAAATGTCTATTTAGGTCTTCTGCCCATTTTTGGATTGGGTTGTTTGTTTCTTTAATATTGAGCTGCATGAGCTGTTTATATATTTTGGAGATTGATCCTTTGTCCGTTGATTCGTTTGCAAATATTTTCTCCCATTCTGACAGTTGTCTTGTTTATGGTTTCCTTTGCTGTGCAAAAGCTTTGAAGTTTCATTACGTCCCATTTGTTTATTTTTGTTTTTATTTCCATTACTCTAGGAGGTGGATCAAAAAAGATCTTGCTGCGATTTATGTCAAAGAGTGTTCTTCCTACATTTTCCTCTAAGAGTGTTATAGCGTCCGGTCTTACATTAACGTCACTAATCCATTTTGAGTTTATTGTTGTGTTTGGTGTTAGGGAGTGTTCTAATTTCATTCTTTCTCATGTAGCTGTCCAGTTTTCACAGCACCACTTATTGAAGAGACTGTCTTTTCTCCATTGTATATCCTTGCCTCCTTTGTCATAGATTAGTTGACCATAGGTGCGTGGGTTTATCTCTGGGCTTTCTATCTTGTTCCATTGATCTATGTTTCTGTCTTTGTGCCAGTACCATATTGTCTTGATTACTGTAGCTTTGTAGTATAGTCTGAAGTCAGGGAGTCTGATTCCTCCAGTTCCGTTTTTTTCCCCTCAAGACTGCATTGGCTATTCGGGGTCTTTTGTGCCTCCATACAAATTTTAAGATTTTTTGTTCTAGTTCCTTAAAAAATGCCATCACTAATTTGATAGGGATTGCACTGAATCTGTAGATTGCTTTGGGTAGTATAGTCATTTTCACAATATTGATTCTTCCAATCCAAGAACATGGTATATCTCTCCACCTGTTGGTATCATCTTTAATTTCTTTCATCAGTGTCTTATAGTTTTCTGCATACAGGTCTTTGGTCTCCCTAGGTAGGTTTATTCCTAGGTATTTTATTCTTTTTGTTGCAGTGGTAAAAGGGAGTGTTTCCTTAATTTCTCTTTCAGATTTTTTATCATTAGTGTATAGGAATGCAAGAGATTTCTGTGCATTAATTTTGTATCCTGCAACTTTACCAAATTCATTGATTAGCTCTGGCAGTTTTCTGGTGGCATTTTTAGGATTCTGCATGTACAGTATCATGGCATCTGCAAACAGTAACAGTTTTACTTCTACACTTCCAATTTGTATTCTTTTTATTTCTTTTTCTTCTCTGATTGCCGTGGCTAGGACTTCCAAAATTATGTTGAATAACAGTGGTGAGAGGGGGCATCCTTGTCTTGTTCCTGATCTTAGAGGAAATGCTTTCAGTTTTTCACCATTGAGAATGATGTTTGCTGTGGGTTTGTCGTATACGGCCTTTATTATGTTGAGGTAGGTTCCCTCTATGCCCACCTTCTGAAGTTTTTATCATAAATGGGTGTTGAATTTTGTCAAAAGCTTTTTCTGCATCTATTGAGATGATCATATGGTTTTTATTCTTCAATTTGTTAATATGGTGTATCACATTGATTGATTTTCGCACACCGAAGAATCCTTGCATCCCTGGGATAAATCCCACTTGATCATGGTGTATGATCCTTTTAATGTGTTGTTGGATTCTGTTTGCTAGTATGCTGCTGAAGATTTCTGCATCTATATTCATCTGTGATATTGGTCTGTAACTTTCTTTCTTTGTAGTATGTTTGTCTGGTTTTGGTATCAGGGTGATGGTGGCCTCATATAATGAGTTTGGGAGTGTTCCTTCCTCTGCAATTTTTTGGAAGAGTTTGAGAAGGATGGGTGTTAGCTCTTCTCTAAATGTTTGATAGAATTCACCTGTGAAGCCATCTGGTCCTGGACTTTTGCTTGTTGGAAGATTTTTAATCACAGTTTCAATTTCATTACTTGTGATTGGTCTGTTCATATTTTCAATTTCTTCCTGATTAGTCTTGGAAGGTTATACCTTTCTAAGAATTTGTCCATTCCTTCCAGGTTGTCCATTTTATTGGCATAGAGTTGCCTGTAGTAGTCTCTTAGGATGCTTTGTATTTCTGCGGTGTCTGTTGTAACTTCTCCTTTTTCATTTCTAATTTTATTGATTTGAGTCCTCTCCCTCTTTTTCTTGATGAGTCTGGCTAATGGTTTATCAATTTTGTTTATCTTCTCAAAGAACCAGCTTTTAGTTTTATTGATCTTTGCTCTTGTTTTCTTTGTTTCTATTTCATTTATTTCTGCTCTGATCTTTATGATTTCTTTCCTTCTGCTAACTTTGGGTTTTGTTTGTTCTTCTTTCTCTAGTTCCTTTAGGTGTAAGGTTAGATTGTTTATTTGAGATTCTTCTTGTTTCTTGAGGTAGGCTTGCATAGCTATAAAGTTCCCTCTTAGAACTGCTTTTGCTGCATCCCATAGGTTTTGGATCGTCGTGTTTTCATTGTCATTTGTCTCTAGGTATTTTTTGATTTCCTCTTTGATTTCTTCAGTGATCTCTTGGTTATTTAGTAACGTATTGTTTAGCCTCCATGTGTTTGTGTTTTTTAAGTTTTTTCCCCTGTGATTCATTTCTAATCTCATAGCGTTGTGGTCAGAAAAGATGCTTGATATGATTTCAATTTTCTTAAATTTACTGAGGCTTGATTTGTGACCCAAGATGTGATCTATCCTGGAGAATGTTCCATGCGCACTTGAGAAGAACGTGTAAACTGCTGTTTTTGGATGGAATGTCCTATAAATATCAATTAAATCTACCTGGTCTATTGTGTCATTTAAAGCTTCTGTTTCCTTATGTATTTTCATTTTGGATGATCTGTCCATTGGTGTAAGTGAGGTGTTAAAGTCCCCCACTATTATTGTGTTACTGTCGATTTCCTCTTTTATAGCTGTTAGCAGTTGCCTTATGTATTGAGGCGCTCCTATGTTGGGTGCATATATATTTATAATTGTTATATCTTCTTCTTGGATTGATCCATTGATCATTATGTAGTGGCCTTCCTTGTCTGTTCCAACATTCTTTATTTTAAAGTCTATTTTATCTCATATGAGTATAGCTACTCCAGCTTTCTTTTGATTTCCATTTGCATGGGATACCATTTTCTGTCCCCTCACATTCACTCTGTGTGTCCCTAGGGCTAAAGTGGGTCTCTTGTAGACAGCATATATATGGGTCTTGTTTTTGTGTACATTCAGCCTGTCTGTGTCTTTCGGTTGGAGCATTTAATCCATTTACATTTAAGGTAATTATTGATATGTCTGTTCTTACTGACATTTTGTTAACTGTTTAGGATTTGTTTTTGTAGGTCTTTTTTCTTCCCTTCCTCTCTCTTGTGATTTGATGTTTATCTTTTAGCATTGTGATTGGGTTGCTTTTTCTTTTTCATGTGTGTATCTATTGTAGATATTTGGTTTGTGGTTTCCAAAAGGTTTTGACATAGCAGTCTATATATGTACAAGACTGTGTTAATTTGCTGGTCTCTTAATTTCCAATGCATTATCAATATCCTGCATTTGTACTCTCTTCTCACGACTGCTGGTTTTAATATCATATTTGTGTGTGGATGATTTCCTACCTTTGCTTTATGTTTGTCTTAACTGGTGAGCTTTCCCATTCATAATTATCTTGATTCTAGTTGTGGTCTTTTCTGCCTACAGAAATTCTTTTAGCATTTGTTTCAAAGCTGGTTTGGTGGTGCTGAATTCTCATAGGTTTTGTTTGTCTGTAAAGCTTTTGATTTCTCTGTCAAATTTGAATGAGTCTGCTGGGTAGAGTATTCTTGGTAGTAGGTTTGTCCCTTTCGTCACTTTAAATATATCAGCCACTCCCTTCTGGCCTGCAGATTTTCTGCTGAAAAATCAGCAGATACCTTATGGGGATTCCCTTGTATGTTATTTGTTTCTCTTCCCTGCTGTTTTTAATAGTTTTTCTTTGTCTTTAATTTTTGTCAGTTTGATTAGTATGTGTCTCATCATGTTCCTCCTTAGGTTTATCTTGTATGGGACTCTCTGTGCTTCCCAGACTTGAGTGTTTCCTTTCTAATGTTAAGGTTGTTTTCAGCTATAATCTCTTCAAATATTTTCTCAGGCTCTTTCTCTCTTCTCCTTCTGGGACCCTATAGTGCTAATATTGGTGCATTTAATGTTGTCCCAGAGGTCTCCAAGACTGTCCTCATTTCTTTTCATTCTTTTTTTTTATTTTGTTCTGCAGCAGTGATTTCCAACATTCTGTCTTCCAGCTCACTTATTCATTCTTCTGCCTCAATTCTTGTGCTATTGATTCCTTCTAGTGTATTTTTCATTCCAGTTATTGTATTGTTCATCTGTTTGTTTATTCTTTAGATCTTCTCTTTGTTAAACATCTTTTGTATCTCTCAATCTGTGCCTCCATTCTTTTTAGAAATTTTGGATCATCTTTACTATCATTACTCTAAATTCTTTTTCAGGTAGTTTGCCTATCTCCACTTGTTTCAGTTGTTCTTGTGGGTTTTTATCTTGTTCCTTCGTCTGGAACATATTTCTCTGCCATCTCATTTTGTCTAACTTTCTGTGTTTGTGGTCTTCTTTCCACTGGCTGCAGGATCGTAGCTCCTCTTGCTTCTGGTGTCTGCCCTCTGGTAGGTGAGGTTGGTCCTGGGGCTTGTGCAGGCTTCCTGGTGGGACTGGTCCCTACCCACTGGTGTGTGGAGCTGGGTCTTCTCCCTCTGGTGGGCAGACCATGTCAAAGGGTGTGTTTAGAGGTGGCCGTAAGCTCAGTACAGCTTTAGGCAGCCTGTCTGCTGATGGGTGGGGCTGTGTTTCTATCCTGCTGGTTGTTTGGCCTAAGGCATTCCCGCACTGGAGCCTGTAGGCTGCTGGGTAGCACCAGGTCTTGGTGCCAAAATGGCAACCTCTGGGAGAGCTCAAGCCAATCAATATTCTCTGGGTCCTCTGCCACCAGTGTCCTTGCCCCCCCCCATAGTGATCCAGAGCCAATCCCAACCTCCCCAGGAGACCCTCCAAGACTCATAGGTAGGTCCAGCCCAAGCTCCTATGGAATTACTGCTTTGTGCTGGGTCCCAGTGTACATGAAACCTTGTGTGTGCCCTCCAAGAGTGGAATCTCTGTTTCCCTCAGTCCTGTGGAGCTCCTGCACTCAAGCCCCACTGGTCTTCAAAGCCAAGTGCTCTGGGATTCCTCCTCCTGATGCCAGATCCTCAGCCTGGGGAGCCTGAAGTGGGGCTCAGGACTTTCACTCTTGTGGGAGAACCTCTTCGATATAATTATTTTCCAGTCTCTGGGTCGCCCACCTGGCGGGTATGGGATTTGATTATGTTATGAAAGCGCCTCTCCTACCATCTCATTGCAGCTGCTTCTTTGTCTTTGAATGTAAACTATCTTTTTAGGTAGGTTCCAGTCTTCTTTGTCAATGGCTGTTCAGCAGTTTGTTGTGATTATGGTGTTTTCATGAGAGGAGGTGAGCTCAAGGCCTTCTACTCCACCATCTTTTCCAGAATCAAGGGGCTGCTTTTAGTTTGGATGCTTGCTGTCTCTTTCCTCAGCATGGGCTGGCTGTTATCCCCTTGATATGGGGTGTGCAGGTGCAGCAGCCCTTGTGCACTCCCAAGACAGTGTGGGCAGCGCTTGGCAACTTCTTGCAGATCTCGTAGTGGTGGCCCGTGCCTGCCTATGGAGCCCATGATTGCAGTGGTGACTTGAGCCCACCCCCAGAGCTTCTGTAGGCAGTGTCCCGTTGCCTGGGAGCACTTACAGGGAAAGAAGCACTTATGGTGGTCCTGCCCCTCTCCTCATGTGCCCCTAATAGTGGCACCTTGCTTTTCTGGCAGGCGCCAGCTTCTTCTGAGTACACCCTCAGTTGCCACAAGCTAGCCTCTGCAGACTGTCTCTGCACAACCAACCCCAGTCCTTTCCCTGGGTCTGACCTCTGAGCATCCAGTCCCCACCTGCATCAACAGAGGAGCATCTCAGTCTGGAGAACGCAAGGTGGTGGTGCCGACCTTCTGTGCAGGTTACTCTCCATTTTGCCTTATGCAAACCAGTTGCTGTGCTCTCCTCCTAGGCTCTGAAGCTCCCTCTCCATCCAGGCTGATCCCCCACCGGTGAAGGGACTCCCAGGGTGCGGGAACCTTTTCTCCTTCACAGCTCCCTCCCTGTGGTGCAGGCCCGTCCCAATTCCTTTCTATTTCCTTTTGTCCTACCCAGTACTTGGAGGTTTTCTTGTCTTTTCAGAAGTTTGAGGTCTTCTGCTGGCGTTCAGTAGATGTTCTATGTGAATCGTTCCACTTGCAGATGTGTTCTGAATGTTTTTGTGGGAGTAGGTGAGCTCCCTGTCCTACTCCTCCACCATCTTGATCCCCCAGCCTGTAACTGTATTTTGAGATAGGACTTTTAAAGAGGTAATCAAGTTCATAAAGGTGGGGCCCTAATCCAAAAGGACTGGTGTCCTTACAAAAGGAAGAAGAGACATCATGGATGGGCATGCAAACAGAAAAGGCCATGTGAGGGTATGGAGAGAAGGCAGTCGTCTGCAATCCAAAGAGAGAGGCTGCAAGAGAAACCAAACCTTGCAGACACCTTCAGTTTGGACTGTCAGCCTACAGATCTGTAAGAAAATAAATTTCTGTTGTTTAAGCCACTCAATCTGTGGTATTCAGTATTTTGTCACGACAGCCCTAGTAGACAAAGAGAATAAGCTTATGAAAAGATGGCAAATATCATTAGATCTCAGGAAAATGGAAATTAAAACAACAATGATATACTACTACACACTTAATAGAATGACAACGTTAAAAAGACTGAGAATCTGGCAAGGATGTGGTGCACTTGGAACTTTCAGACAATAGTGGCAGGAATGTAGAAATGGCACAAGCACTTTATAAGAAATTGCCGAACTGTTTTTTAAAGTTAAACACACACTTACCATACAACCCAGCAATTCAGTCCCTAGGCGTTTAACCAAGAGCAATGAAAACAAGTATCCACAAAAAGACTTGTACATAAGTGGTCACAGAATTTTATTCATAATATCCCAAAACTGGAAGCAACCCAATTATTCATCAACTAGTGAATGGATAGACAATTTGTGGTATTCCACAGAATAGACTATCACTCAGCAATAAAAAGGAACAATCTTAATACATGAAATATCGGCAATTTTTAAAAACAAAAGAAGCCTGACACAAAGGAATATATATTGAATGATTCTACCTATAGGAAATTCTGGAAAAGGCAAATCTAGTCTACAGGAACAGAAAGCAGACTTATCCTTCCTTGGAGCTGGGGTTAGTTGGTGGGAAGCAGGGGCTGAATGCAAGGGAGCACAAGGTAACTATTTGGAGTGAAGGAAATGTTCTCTACCTTGACTGTAATGCCGGTTTCACAGGTACATAAGCTTGTCAAACCTCATCAAACTTAAAATAGGTGTGTTTTATTGTATGTAAATTATTGCTCAATGAAGTTGATTTTAAAACATCAGACAGGCCCTCTGCAGCATTTAAACTACAGAAGAGAGGATAAAATGCCTTTAGTTAGCAAAAGGAGACCAGAGCAGACATTGAGAGAGAAGTACTGAGAGAGAGTAGCCAGCCACTAAGTGGCTTCAGATTTTCTGGCACTGCAGTTCTGTACCACACAGAGAATAACAATAAATCTTCTTTTTTTTTTTTTTAAGATGATGGTGCCCTGAGAGAACCTTTGTTTCTTCAAACTAAAGGAAACTAACAAACCAACTGACTACTCAAAGTTTCTGAATTTCTATTTTGGTTCCTTCAATAGTATCTGGCACATAATAAACGTGCTGAATGCATGAATGATGCACTGATGACAGTGTTATCAAACATACACTTTGCTGATTGGAATTAATGTTTTACATTAAAAAAGCAGTTCCATGGTTTAAAAAAACTTTAAAAATAAACTTATTTTTAATTCTCAAACAATGAAGGCAAATGCCCTTTTGCAAAATATGTGGTAACACACTGTAAAAAACAAATCTAAAAAATGAATTAGCATGGCAACACAAACGTCAGAGTACCAGCTGAGATAAGCCATTTATTTGAAAAGGATTTAACAATTTATAGCACAATATAAGAAATTAGCTTTGCTAATGGATACATAAATTCTTTTTGTCTGATTTTTTGATAGAACACAGTGAAAATGACTTAGATAAAATAATGCCACAGATATATCTAAAATGTGAATGAAGCTGGAAGCAGCAGAGGACCACACACCATGAAATGTAAACAGAGGAGAAAAAAGCTAGATGCCAGACAGGAAGAGAAGAACCAGAAGAGCAGTCTTTACAAATAGAGGTAAGTATAACCAAGACTGAAATAAGAAATCTGATAGTTCTTAAGGCAAAAAAAAAAAAAAAAAAAAAAAAATGAGAGTGATCAATTATTCCTTAGTATGCACAGGAATTCTGCAGAATAAGTAAATTTCTCAAGGTTCATTTTTAAACTCTTCTCAACCCTATGGAATCTTGCTTTCGATAATTAGTGATTTATGTCAGGGCAAGCCACTTCCCTCCAAAAGAAAGAAATAATTTTTCTCAAATAATTGGATTAGATCTACTGCCACTAATTAAAACAGAGAATATATCATCTCTACATTCTTAGACAAACAACAACTATGTTTGATTAGCATGGTAAAATGAGCTTAATGGAGTCAGAAGATAAGAGAAGCTTTTAGAGGAGAGAGCATACTATTCAATACATGCAAAACTTTTATTTTCTAGCTATAAACTTCAAAAAAGTATCACTCAAAGCTTGGTTGTAGTCACACAGGCTTATTTTGATTTTGGCATTTATTCACAAAGAACTCTTTCTTGTATTATGGGATGTAGCAAACTTAAAAAAAATAATTTACTTCTGAAGTAAAGAACAAATATATTTATGGTTACAACATACACATGCCTAGCCAATTTCCTTCTTATAATACTTGGATGAAGAAAGCTATGTCATCTTCAATTTACTGGGATTATTTACTAGGTACTATTATTAATACCACTAGGCATTACATTCAATAATAGTTAGGACCCAAAAGTTAGAAATAAAACTTTTGTCTTACAACTTAAACAAACATTTGACTGAATTCATAAAAGTACCATTCTAAATGTGTAAAAAAAATCACAACAGAAAACAAAGTGACAAGATAAATATTTTTTAAATTTCTAATTTGAGGTTTAATACAAGACTGTATTAAAACTGAAAGGAAAATGATATGTTTATTCATTCACTCATTTATTCCAAAAACAAATGCTTACTATATTACAAAGCATTATGTTAGTTAGATCTTGTAATCGATAAAAAGTAATATAAAAAATAACTCTTAAAAAAACCACAAATATCAAAAAAATCCTATCCTTAAGAGTCTTAAAATTACAAGGGGGGCTTCCCTGGTGGTGCAGTGGTTGAGAATCCACCTGCCAATGCAGGGGACATGGGTTCGAGCCCTGGTCCGGGAAGATCCCACATGCCGCGGAGCAACTAAGCCCGTGCGCCACAACTACTGAGCCTGTGCTCTAGAGTCCGCGAGCCACAACTACTGAAGCCCACATGCCTAGAGCCCATGCTCCACAACAAGAGAAGCCACCACAATGAGAAGCCCATGCACCACAACAAAGAGTAGCCCCTGTGAGCCACAACTAGAAAAAAGCCTGAGTGCAGCAACGAAGACCCAACGCAGCCAAAAATAAATAAATTTATTAAAAAAACAAAAAATTTACAAGGGAAGTAAAGACATGTGCATAATACAACTAGCAACAAAATATATCATATACTGCACTGTATTTTGTATAAAGTGATATAAATTAAACAAAGACTCAGAGAAGAAAAGAATTTCCAGCATGTGATCAGCGAATGCTTCATGTAGGAAATACTTTGAGTTGGATAATAAAAGGAAAGGTAGGGTGGAAAATGTGATGAGATCCCATACTGAGGAGATACCATATAAAAAAAAAAAAAAGGAAGTGTTCTCAAAACTTCTCATGAACATATATTCCTAGGGGCTGGGGAGCACAGTCCAAAGCCCAAGATTTCTTTGAAATCTACTGTGCATTTTAAAAATAATATAAAATTTATGTTCTACTCTATTAAATATCTGTGCTTGCTTTAACATAAAACTAACATTTTTACTCTCAAAATTTTCCAGCAACACTAATACTCCAAGAAGATGGGCCATGCTTATCCTGAGTGTGCTCCCCAAAGATGCCAGTCAGAAGCCGACAGTATGGAATGAAGGGCAGCACAGGTGGAAGGCGATGTGGCTCGGAGAGCAGAGAGTAGAAGGTATTTAACCAGCCAGGCTAGAACAGTTCAAATGTTATTCAGAGGACAGTGGGGAATCATGAAAGATGTATTTTGAACTGAGGATGGCACTTGACTTTTTGGCAAGATTAGTCTGGCAAGGACAAAGAGGATGAAATCATATTTTGGGGCATTTTTAAGCATCAGGTACTGATCTAGCTGCTGGGTAACTGAACAAAAAGGCAGAAATCCCTGCCCTTGTGGGGCTTACATTTCAGTATGGGGAAATAAACAATAAATAAGTTGAAAAATGTAATGAGACCTGACAGGAAGAGATCACAAACAGGAGAGTGGTGACTGTAAAGGAAAGGTGAGGATGATTAGAAACAAAAGAATTCTGATTATGCCTAGGTGATTGAGATGATAGTAGTACTAATATCAGAAATCAAGGAGTCAGAATGATGGTTCTATCAGAGGAGAATGGATAAAAATGGGTTGTTTTAGATTTGCAGGTCAAGAGGTGCCTACCGACCTAACAGATGAAAATCCAAGGTTCTGGGAGGTCAGGTCTGGAGACACAAACTTCATGACTACTTGCAGTCAGATACGAGTGGAAGCCACATGAGGGAAAAGGGAGAGAAGCAGAGAGCAAAGGGCAAAAGATCTGATAAATGTCCCTGAGAGGAGAAAAAAAAATCAGGTCAGAGAAGAAAGAAAGAATCTAAGAGAAAATGAGAAAACATAGGTAATGACAAGGAGTAACAGGACGAAGGCTTTGCAAAGGAGACGTCAGTATGTGTGCACACTTTTTTCTCCTTACCTGTTCATTCTTTTTCTGAACCCATTCCTTGTGCTTTTCTTCAGCAATTATCTTTCTCTTTTCACGTTTTTCCACTTCTTTCTTTTTCTCTAGCTGTTGATTTAATTCCTGTGAATTTTATTCAAGCAAAAGGCAACATTTAATAGAAGTACTCAACCTCACATATTTTTTTTAAAAAGTCTGAGGTTAACCAAATTAAACAAGAATATAGTTTCCTTTATAGAAAATATACCATTAGTGACAATAACTAACTTACTTAAGCAACTAGTCTATGGTGAAAGGAAGGCATTGGTAAAAAGTGTAAGTCATTTTTTAGAAATGCAAATAATTGCTTGGCAGCAAAACACTAGTTTCTTAGACTAAACTTCAGCTAAATTACCCTCATTGAAATCAACTTTCCCACACATAAATTTTGGCATCACTGTACACTACTGGCAGAAGCTCAAGAAAATTGCAACTTTTTTACAGTTATAAAAAGCTTCTAGGTTCTTGATGAACATAAAGGGTAGGAATTAAATAATCCCTAAATTAAACTTTTAATTCAGAGTTACACCAAAGAAGAAATGTAGGGAAAAAAAGGATCCAGATTTTTCTTTGCTAATTTTATAGCTGCTGGAGTGTAAAACAAAACCACATTCATATCCTAGATTATTTAACTGCCTTGCTGTCACTCGAATCTACACGTTTGGGCATTTCCTCAGGAGAAAGAATGTGGAAAGTATGGCCAAATAAAACTACAAGCTGAATGCCACCACTCTGTCACTCATCAGTTAAATTACTGCATTAGTTGAGAATGCTGTTCAAACTAGACTCCTAGGACTCTACTACCATAATTACTGGTTATTTTTTTTCTCTCTCCTTAGATACCAGAAATCGGATACTTTTATATGTCTTCCACTGGACCTCACTCCTCATCCCCATGCCTCCCTTTCCCAAGGACCTACCTACCTCAGCATGGGTGGCAGTGAGAAAGACAATTTTTCAACTCTCAGAGAATTCCACTGTGTTAAATGAAATGAAGATAAAACTTGACACCAAGAACATATCTTGTGTACTTGAGAACAACTGGTCTAAGGATACCTGTCTTCTGTGATCTCTCATCCTAAAATTCTGCTGCATCAGAAATAGCTTCCCTCACTCATTCAGAGTCTTCCAACTTTTAAACACTATATTCTTAAACACTATATTCCCCCCATCCCCCCAAAGTAAAATATCCATCTTGGTTTTAAAAGGACTCTTCATTACCTCTGCAGCTGCTCTCCCTTGATTATTCACTTAATACTTTTTTTTTTTTTAAATGGAGCACTTACTATAAAGATAGCAAGAATTGAGACGCAGGGATGAAATTCTAGAAGTCTCTGATGTAATCTAATTCCGTATACACAAAATAATGAAGTGCTGCATTGCGAGATACTGTGTAGAATAAGAGCTCAGAAAAGATAACAGAAAGGAAGGTAAGATGAAAGGAGAAAGAGTATGGTCCAGGGTAGTAAAAATGAGCACCATGAGAGGAACAGTGAGGAGATGGCTTGACTAGAACGGGGAGGGGAGGTGACTAGAAAGTCAGACTGTGGTACCAACTAGATGGAAGAAGGTCTTTTGAGACAGGCAGAGTAAATTAAACACTATGAAGCAGGAATACATGGCAAAAGGGATGATTTAAAACTCTTAATGATAAAGGTTGAAAACTGCATTTGAAGGGATCAGAACTATTACAAGGGAGACGGACTAGGAGGTTGCCACAGCACATGAGTTGGAAGGGGACAAAAGTCTGGACTTGTGTCACAAAACAAGGAGGACTATGTGCATGTGCATGACAGACTAGATATAGATTTGACAACCACATTTTCCAAAATAGTCCTAAATTTGATTGTCAAGAAAAGTAATTATTTAAATATACAACTAAAGATAGGACTGGTTACATTTATGTACCCTTTAAGATTCTTCATATAATTAAACTCAAAAGTCAGAAAAAAAATCAGACATTGTATTCCTATTTTATGGTTCACAAATTTTAGTTAATCCTGACATGAGTTAAAGATGAAGGAAGGGTCAAAATTAGCTAGAAAATGCTACCACTGACCCAAACAGTGCTCTAATCTCAGGATGTCTGTTCAAGTAATTTGCAACCTCAGAATATACATCATATTCTGAGAAACAACCCTCCCTTCCAAGGCTGGCCCCTCTCAGAATTTCCCACCCTAAATGCCTCCATCTTTTTGCCACCAAGGCCAGCCTCTTCCAGACACAGCTGGAGTCTTCTCTCACAAGGCCCCTATGTCATCTTCTGGTACACCACTGAATTTCAACAGAATTATATATCTTCCCACAGAGTAAACACTTGATTATAGAAAACCAAAATCCAAAGAGGATCCTAAACATGCATTTTTAATTTCAATAGCTTTTGCTGACTTCCAAAGAAAGTTTTACCACTAAAGGTAACAATCAGAAAAACTCAATATCTGAGTTCCACCAACTTTATATCCTGCCCTATTCCTTCTTTAAGGGCCGATGAATGAAAAGGCCAAAGCATGATGGTGAAAAAAAAAAGCACCTGGATTATTCACAAATTAGATAATTTTTTTTGATAATTTTTATAATTTAGAATAGATGATACTAAAATGTTAAAGCAAATGTTAAAAATTAAAATTAGCCAAAGGCCATAGAGAATTTAAGGCAGTCTGCTAAAGAATTTTTTTAAATAATAAAAATTTAAGTAAAATTTACATGCCCTACAAAACCAATATGCTAGCTTTTCACAATACTAATGTTCAATATTTACCACATTTTATCACCTCAACATAGTTACAAATGTAAAAAAAAAATTGTAAGCATAATTTTGATGAGTTAAAATAATTTTTAACTCAATCTTACAGGGATATCTGAAACAAATCTAAATGTTGCTGAAATCAAATTTATGACGGGGGATGATCTTTTTAATGACCCAATTACCTTTAAATTTTCCTTCAAGATTTCAAGGAAGAATATAAGAAAGCCAGGGTAAATTTAAAATTAAATACTAAGTCTGACCCCTTTATTTCTAAAATGCATCTTGGTATTGTAGAAAAAAACACTTATTAAATTGGAAGTCAAAAAAACTAGGATCCAGTCCCAGCTTTGCCACTAACTGAAAAAACCTTGGCAAAGCTACTCTCTGGCCCTCATGTTTTAATAGGGATCTGAGATGAATTGTTCCTTGTGGTTAAAAATCTGTGCTTTTAATGATATGATTTATAAATAAATTAGAGAATACAGTAAATAAGGACAGAAAATAAGGAAAACATGACTTAGAAAATAAAACAAAGGGAAAGGCATGAAAAAAATGTGAATACCGCAATAGCTCAAAATAAGTTTATACCAAAGTGAGTAGTTTACCCATATGTTATGATATCCCTGGCATAACTAATATGGTTAAGACTCATGCTAAACTATTTTAACTGCTTCAGAGTTAAGTAATGACAGATATAAGAAATGTCCAATTACTAAATATATGAAAAGGTTTAAATCATTCAATTATACTCTGCTATCTGCTTAATCATTGAGGTGGGGACTTTATATTCATTATTTTAATCTGTTCTCAAAATAAATCTTCCGTAGTTATTATCTCCTTTAACACGTAACAACAACTAACTTTTACTAAGTGCTTCCTATATAATAGGCCACATCCTGCTGTTCACTTAGTCCCCAAAACACTATGAGGTGAATGTTATTCTCCCCTTTCACTGATAATCCAGGCAGAGAGGTTAAAGATCCAAGGTCTCAGTTTTGAATCCAGGATGTATGACTCAAGAATTTATGCTTTTAAACCTCTCTACTACTGCCTCTCTAACATCTGGCTTATAGATGAAGAGACTGAGGCTCAGAGAAGTTAAGTAACTTTTCCAAGATCACAGATTTAGAACAGCAAGACTAGAATTTGAGCCTAGTTCCATGTTACTCCAAAGCCCAGGGTTCCTTATAATTTAGTGTAATTTAACTAACTTTATGGTAATGCTGACTCTAAAAATGACTTGAAGTGACCCTCCTTTTCTTAGTGTAACAAGTGACTTCTAGTGAGGCTGGAGATAAAGCTAAATACCATAAACTGAGCTCCACAATACCACTGATTCACTAGATCAGCGTTTTCCAAACTGTGAGTCTAAAACCAATGTCTGGGTTATGACTAGCCTTTAAAAAAAAAAAGAAAAGAAAAGAAAAATTAGAATAGAATAGAATATTGCCAGGTTCTGCACAAAATTAAGATATTTCAGATACATATGTAAGCAGGCATTACATATATATATGCATTTGTGTGTGACATGAAGCAAAGTAGATTTCTCACTGTGAACAAATATTTTGAAAGTTACTAAACTAAATAATGGAATTAGTAATGTTAAAACTTGAGGTTGAAGTAAGAGAAGTAAGAGTCTGGGGTCTCAACAACACACTAATTCTGAAAATAAATGTAAAAGTATTTAGAAGGCTATGACCAAAGAGAGTGGCCAAGACGATGGAGGAGAGAGACCCTGAGCTCACCTCCTCTCAAAAGCACAACCAAAAAATCACAACTATCTACAGAACAACAATCAATGAAAAAGACTGGAACCTACCAGAAAAGATCTTCTACCACTAGAGACATAAAGAAGGAACCACAATGACGGGTAGGAGGGACAGACTCACATTACCCGCAAGGGTGGGCAACCCACAAAGTAGAGAATAAATACACTGCAGAGGCTCTCCCACAGGAATGAGAGTTCTGAGCCCCAGGTGAGGCTCCCCAGCCCTGGGGTCCAGCACTGGGAATACGAGTCCCCAGAGCATTTGGCTTTGAAGGTCAGCGGGGCTTAACTGCAGGAGACCCACAGAATTGGGGGAAAAGAGATTTCAAACTTAAAGGGTGCATACAAAATATTATGCATACTGGGACCCAGGGCAAAAGCAGTAATTTGATAGGAGCCTGGGCCAGACCTACCTACTGGTTTTGGAGAGTCTCCTAGGGAGGCATGAGGTGGCTGCGACGCACCCTGGGGACGTGGACACTGGTGACAGCCACATTTGAGGGCATTCAGCTGTGTGAGCTGATGGAGGCTGCCATCTTGGCTCACTATCACCGAGACCTGGACCCACCCAAAACCCTGTAGGTGCCAGTGCTGGGATGCCTCCGGCCAAACAACTAACTGAACAGAGACACAGCCTCACCTACCAACAGACAGGCTGCCTAAAGACTTCCTGAACAAACAGCCACCTCCAGACAAGGCCCTAAACACAGCTTTCCCCATCAGAGGGCCAAGACCCAGCTTTACCCACGAGTGGGCAGGCACCGGCCCTTCCCACCAGGAAGCCTGCACAAGCCTCCGGACCACCTCATCCACCAGGGGGCAGACCAGAAGCAAGAAAACTACAATACCACAGCTCGCACACGGAGTCCAGCAACAGCAGGCCAGGCCCTACTCTGGGACCGCCTGGGCCCTGGCCCTGCCCACTAGAAGGCTAACACAACCTTTGGGACACCCTGGGATACCCAGGGATATCACAGTTGGGATCACAGTTGGGATACCCAACTGTGTCAGGAACCAGCCCCCCAACACCAGATTTAAAACAAGCTCTGGGATCCCTGGGCCCTGAAGCCAGGCTCCAGGACCCAGCTCTGCCAGTAGTCCTGCACTAACCCCAGGATTTGGCTTCACCTGCCAGTAGGTGGGCAACACTCCAGAGTCTTCAGGATCCTGACTCCAGCCACCAGTGAGCCAGCACTACCCCCAGGACCCCTTAAGGTTCTGCAACAGCTGCCTCACGACCAGGCCCCACTAAACAACAGCCAGCAGAGTTCACATAAGGCAGTGCCTGGCAACCAAATAGACTAGTGGCCAACCAAGCCTACTAGACCACCCACACAGTCAGCCTGCCAGAACAGAAGGACCCATGAAGGCATATAGCTTGGGTGACGAGACAGAAGTGCACTGCCGGAACACATAGGATGTCTCCTATAGAAGACTACTTCTGCAAGGTCGAGAAAGGTAACTACCCTGCCACATACGTAAAAATACAAATACCAACACAGACAGCAAATGAATATGTTCCAGATGAAGGAACAAGATAAAACCCCAAAAGAACTAAGTGAAGTGGAGATAGGCAATCTACCTGAGAAAGAGTTCAGAGTAATGATCATAAAGATGAGGAAAGAACTTGAGAGGAGAATGGATGGCAGAGCGAGAAGTTAGAAGTTTTTAACAAAGAGTTAGAAAATATAAAGAACAGCCAAACAGAGATGAATACAATAACTGAAATGAAAAATACCCTAGAAGGAATCAATAGTAGAGGCAGAAGAACGGATCAATGAGCTGGAAGATAGAGTAGTAGAAATCACTGCCACTGAAGAGAAAACAGAATGAAAACAAATGAGGACAGTATAAGAGACATCTGGGACAACATCAAGCATACAAATACTTGCATTATAGGGGTGACAGAAGGATAAGAGAGAGAGAAAGGGCCAGAGAAAATATTGAAAGACATAATAGCTGAAAACTCCCCTGACCTGGGAAAGGACAATGTTACCCAAGGCCAGGAAGCACAGAGTGTCCCATACAGGATGAACCTAAAGATGAACACACCAAGACACACTGTAACCAAAATGACAAAAATTAAAGATAAAGAGAGAATATTAAAAGCAGCTAGGGAAAAGCAACAAATAACATACAAGGGAACTCCCTTAAGGCTATCCACTGAGTTTTCAGCAGAAATTCTGCAGGCCAGAAGGGAGTGGCATGATATATTTAAAGTGATGAAAGGGAAAAACCTACAACCAAGAATGCTCTACCCAGCGAGGCTCTCATTCAGATTAGATGGAGAAATCAAAAACTTTTCAGACAAGCAAAAGCTAAAAGAATTCAGCACCACCAAACCAGTGTTACAACAAATGTAAAAGAAACTTCTCTAGGCGAAAAATAAAGGCCACAACTAGAAACAAGAAAATTACAAAATGAAAAAGCTCCCTGGTAAAGGCAAACATACAGTAAAGGTAGGAAAATATCCACACACAAACATGATATCAAAACCAGCAATCGTGAGAAGAAATTACAAATGCAAGATATTGGAAATGCATTTGAAATTAAGAGACCAGCAACTTAAACCTTGTGTATACATACAGAATGCTATATCAAAGCCTCATGGGAACCACTAACAAAAAATCTACAACAGATACACACACAAAATAGAAAAAGTAACCAAACACACCTCTAAAGATAGTCATCAAATCAGGAGAAGAGAACAAAAGAGAAAGGGAAGAAAAAAACCTACAAAAACAAATCCTAAACAATTAACAAGATGGCAAGAAGAACATACATATTGATAATTACATTAAATGCAGATGAACTAAATGCTCCAACCAAAAGACACAGACTGGCTGAATGCATACAAAAACAAGACCCATATATGTGCTGTCTACAAGAGACCCACTTCAGATCTAGGGACACACACAGACTAAAAGTGAGGGGATGGAAAAAGGTATTCCATGCAAACGGAAATCAAAAGAAAGCTGTAGTAGCAAAATTCATATCAGACAAAATAGACTTTAAGATAAAGACTGTTACAAGAGACAAGGACACTACATAATGATCAAGGGATCAATCCACGAAGAAGATATAACAATGGTAAATATATATGCACCCAACACAGGAGCACCACAATATATAAGGCAACTGGTAACAGCCATAAAAGGAGAAATCGACAGGAACACAATAATAGTGGGGGACTTTAAAATCCCACTTACATCACTGGACAGATCATCCAGACAGAAAATCAGTAAGGAAACACAGGCCTTAAATGACACTTTGGACCAGATAGACTTAATTGATATTTATAGAACATTCCATCAAGAGAAGCAGACTACATATTCTTCTCAAGTGCACATGGAACATTCTCCAGGACAGATCACATGCTGGGCCACAAAGCAAACCTTGGTAAATTTAAGAAAGCTGAAATCATATCAATCATCTTTTCTGACCACAACACTATGAGATGAGAAATCAACTGCAAGAACAAAAAGTGGAAAAAACACAAACATGTGGAGGCTAAGCAATATGTTACTAAACATAGATCACTAAAGAAATTAAAGAGGAAATTAAAAAAAAAACCTAGAGACAAACAAAAACGAAAACACAATGATCCAAAAGCTTTGAGATGTAACAAAAGCAGTTCTAAGAGGAAAGTTTATGTCAATACAATCTTACCTCAGGAAACAAGAAAATCTCAAATAAACAACCTAACCTTACACCTAAAGCAACTAGAGAAAGAAGAACAAACAAAACCCAAAGTTAGTAGAAGGAAAGAAATCATAAAGATCAGAGCATAAATAAATGAAATAGACACAAAGAAAACAATAGAAAAGATCAATGAAAGTAAAAACTGGTTCTCTGAAAAGATAAACAAAATTGATAAACCTTTAGCCAGACTCATCAAGAAAAAAAGGGAGAGGGCTGAAATTAATAAAATTAGAAATGAAAATGAGAAGCTACAACTGACACCACAGAAATACAAAGGATCATAAGAGACTACTACAAGCAACTATATGTCAATAAATGGACAACCTAGAAGAAATGGACAAACTCTTAGAAAGGTACAATCTTCCAAGACTGAACCAGAAGAAATAGAAAATATGAACAGACCAATCACAAGTACTGAAACTGAAACTGTGATTAAAAAATTCCCAACAAACAGAAGTCCGGACCAGATGACTTCACAGGTGAATTTTATAAAACATTTAGAGAAGAGTTAACACCTATCCTTCTGAAGCTATTCCAAAAAAAACTGGAGAGAAAGGAACACTCCCAAACTCATTCTATGAGGCCACCATCACCCTGATACCAAAACCAGACAATGATACCACAAAAAAAGAAAATTACAGGCCAGTATCACTGATGAACATAGATGCAAAAATCCTCAACAAAATACTAGCAAACAGAATCCAACAATACATTAAAAGGATCATACACCATGATCAAGTGGAATTTATCCCAGGGATGCAAGGATTCTTCAATATCCACAAACCAATCAGTGTGATACACCACATTAACAAATTGAAGACTAACAACCGTATCACCATCTCAATAGATGCAGAAAAAACATTTGACAAAATTCTACACCCATTTATGATAAAAACTCTTCAGAAAGTGGGCTTAGAGGGAACCTACCTCAACAAACGAAAGGCCATATATGATAAACCCACAGCTAACATCATACTCAATGGTGAAAAGCTGAAAGCATTTCTTCTAGGATTTAGGAACAAGACAAGGATGTCCACGTCACCACTTTTATTCAGCATAGTTCTGGAAGTCCCAGCCACAGCAATCAGAGAAGAAAAAGAAATAAGAGGAATCCAAATTGGAAAAGAAGAAGTAAAACGGTCACTCTTTGCAGATGACATGATACTACACATAGAAAATCCTAATGATGCTATCAGAAAACTACTAGAGCTCATCAATGAATTCAGTAAATTGCAGGATACAAAAATTAATACACAGAAATCTGCTGCATGTCTATACACTAACAATGAAAGAGCAGAAAGAGAAATTAAGGAAACAATTCCATTTACCATCACATCAAAAAGAGTAAAATACCTAGGAATAAACCTACCTAAGGAGCCAAAAGACCTGTACTCAGAAAACTATAAGACCTTGATGAAAGAAACCGAAGACAACACACACAGATGGAAAGATATACCATGTTCCTGGATTGGAAGAATCAATATTGTCTAAATGACTACACTACCCAAGGCAATCTACAGATTCAGTGTAATCCCTATCAAATTACCAATGGCATTTTTCATAGAACTAGAACAAAAGAATCTTAAAATTTGTAAGGAAATACAGAAGACCCCAAATAGCCAAAAGACCCCAATAGCAGTCCTGAGAAAGAAAAACAGTGCAAGAGGAAATCTGGCTCCCTGACTTCAGGCTATACTACAAAGCTACAGTAATCAAAACAGTATGGTATTGGTGCAAAAACCAGAAATATAGTTCAATGGAACAGGATAGAAAGCCCAGAAATAAACCCACGCACCTATGGTCAATTAATCTTTGACAAAACAGGCAAGAATATACAATGGAGAAAAGACAGTCTCTTCAATAAGTGGTGCTGGGAAAACTGGACAGCTACATGTAAATAAATAATATTAGACTATTCTCTAACACCATATACAAAAATGAACTCAAAATGGACTAAAGCCCAAAATGTAAAGCCAGATACTATAAAACTCTTAGAGGAAAACATAGGCAGAACACTCTTTGACATAAACTGCAGCAATATTTTTTTGGATCTGTCTTTTATAGTAATGGAAATAAAAGCAAAAACAAATAAATGGGACCTAATTAAACTTAAAAGCTTATATAAACAGCAAAGGAAACCACAAACAAAATGAAAAGACAACCTACGGAATGGGAGAAAATATTTGCAAATGATACAACGAACAAGGGATTAATTTCCAAAATATACAAAAAGCTCATACAGCTTAATATCAAAAAAAACAAACAACAGAATCAAAAAATAGGCAGAAAATGTAAATAGACATTTCTCCAAAGACATACAGATGGCCCACAGGCACATGAAAAGATGCTCAACATCGCTAATTACAGAGAAATGCAAATCAAAACTACAATAAAGTATCATCTCACGCTGGTCAGAATGGCCATCATCAAATAATCTACAAATAATAAATGGTGGAGAGGGTGAGGAGGAAAGGGAACCCTCCTACACTGTTGGTGGGAATATATATTGGTGTACCCACTATGGAGAACAGTATGGAGGTTCCTTAAAAAATTAAAAATTGAGTTACCCTATGATCCAACAATTCCACTCCTGGGTATATATCCAGAACAGATGAAAACTCTAATTTGAAAAGATAAATGCATCCCAATGTTCACAGCACCACTATTTCAAACAGCCAAGACATGGAAGCAACCTAAATGTTCATCAACAGATGAATGGATAAAAAAGATGTGGGATATATATATATATATATATATACACACACACACACACACACACACACACACACACACACACACACACACACACATATATACACACACATACACACACATACAATGGACTATTGCTCAGCCATAAAAATGAATGAAATAATGCCATTTGTAGCAACATGGATGGACCTAGAAATTATCAGACTGAAGTAAGTCAGACTGAGAAAGACAAATATCATATGGTATCACTTATATGTGGAATCTACAAAAATGATACAAATGAATGTATTTACAAAGCAGAAATAGACTCACAGACATAGCAAACAAACTTACGGTTACCAAAGGGGAAAGATGCGGGAGGGAAAAATTAGGAGCTTGGGATTAACAGATACACACTACTGTATATAAAATACATAAGCAACAAGGATTTACTGTATAGCACAGGTAACTATATTCAGTATCTTGTAATAACCTATAATGGAAAAGAATCTGAAAATGTGTATATATATGTGTGCATATGTATATATAAAACTGAATCAGCTTGCTATACATCTGAAACTAATACAATATTGTAAATCAACCATAATTCAATAAAAAAGAGAAAGAAAAAGACTGTGACTAGCAATGATATCAACAACAATACCAATAAAAACACCAGCCATCTTTATAATTTGTCTCATTTAATCCTCTAAACCAGGGGTCCCCCAACCCCTGGGCTGTGGACTAGTACTGGTCCGCGGCCTGTTAGGAACCAGGCGCAACAGCAGGAGGTGAGTGGTGGGCGAGTGAGCAAAGCTTCATCTGCCGCTCCCTATCGCTCACAGTACCGCCTGCACCATCCCCCCCTCCCCAAATCCGTGGAAAAACTGTCTTCCATGAAACTGGCCCCTGGTGCCAAAAAGGCTGGGGACCGCTGCTCTAAAAAACCCTGTGACCAGATAGCATTATTTTATCCTTACTGTAGAGATGAGGAAATGGAAGTGTAAAAGTTTAAATAAGCCTGCCTGACATCAAATCATAAGGTCTTTCTCAAGTCCTGTGCCCTTCTAAGTAGAAACAAGTACTACTGTGTACTTTTCCAGGAATAAATTTGTATTCAGAATACAAAGTACACTGCAATAGGGAAATTGCAGAATGTACTGGTTTCTACAATCATTTGAATCATGCCAAGACTGCCTACCTGGCTAGAAAGCCATCACAGAAAGAACAACTAGTTTCAAAACTGAAATGGAAAATTTACTCCAAGAAGATCATGGAGGGCAAAGTTTCAATTCCAAGGATTTTACAGTAACAGGGATAGTAATAGATTAGAGTAAACTTAAATATGCAACAATAGTGAACTGGTTAACTATATTCTATTATATATTCAATACATTCTAAATATATTTTAATAATCTTAGCCATTTTTAAGTGATGCTATAAAAATGTTTAATGATACAGAAACATATTAATAATGCAATAAGCAGAAAAAAGCAGGTTACAAAAGAGTGATCCTATTTATTAAAAACAAGACATATCCCTCACCACTCAAATCTACCTGGTTTCTGTGTCTGGATAGAGAGAATTCAGTTGGTCTAGATACTGGAGGATGTCAAACTATCCAAATCTATTTGGCTGCTAGGTTCTAAACAGCAAATGATAAGAGTTCAAAGAATGACGGATTCATGTGAAAATGTATCTCAAACTATTTTTTGAGTTTGGACAGAATTCAGAGAGAATCACAAATACAAAAATGTCCACAAGTGAGGCAGGGAGGCAAAGAGAAACTGAAAAAACCTGAAAGCCCAGAAGATTCCCATCTCCCAGCACAAACTCACTCTGGGGCACATGCTCTGAGTGATATGGGGGTAGATTTCCAGCCTCTACTTCAATTTTTATTTCTCTTAAAAATTTTACCAAGTATATGCAGCTGACTTTAGTTAAATGTACATATGGTGACACTATATGAATATACATTTGCACATATGTTTTTTAAAATTTACATAGAAGAAAATGTGGAAGGCTATATGCCATAATATTAAGAATAGTTATGGGGACTTCCCTGGTGGCGCAGTGGCTGGGAGTCTGCCTGCCAATGCAGGGGACACAGGTTCGAGCCCTGGTCCGGGAAGATCCCACATGCCGCGGAGCAACTAAGTCCGTGCGCCACAACTACTGGGCCTGCGCTCTAGAGCCCGCGTGCCACAACTACTGAAGCCTGCGCGCCTAGAACCCATGCTCCATCCGCAACAAGAGAAGCCACTGCAATAAGAAGCCTGCGCACCGCAACAAAGAGTAGCCCCCGCTTACTACAACTAGAAAAAGCCCAAGTGCAGCAACGAAGATTCATTGCAGCCAAAAATAAACAAATAAATTTATTAAAAAAAAAAAAAAAAAAAAACCATAGTTATCTTCAGGGGACAATTTTCATTTTCCCCTGAAAATATTATAAATAAAATAAAATTTCATAGAGATTTTCATTTTCCTAATTATGCTTAGCTGTATTTTCCAAATGTTCTTATAATGAACATGTATTATTTCTCCAGTAAGTTATTACTATCAATATAGCAAACTGATACAAGAAAATGCGAAAAGTCTGTTGTGAGGGATAATAACACTAACATTTTAATTTCGACAGCAGCTCTACTTTGTGAGCTCATGGATTAAATAGAAAGAATACTGTCTAGTTTTACCTCTAGAGCCTTCTGTTGCAGACGGTCACGTTCTACTTTTTCTTTGCCAACAAACCACACTTCCCACGGTGTCAGGCTGCTTTCTGGTAACTGCACCTGTTTCTGTTCTTCTTGGTTATCTTCGGATCCAACCACACTATTGCAAAAGAGAGGATACTACAGCACTTGTACTCAAAACTCTTTGGCTTAGCAGTCAAAATCACTTAGCTGTACAATGAAAGGAGAATTCCACGACATATTTACAATACTGTGATTTTTATATATAAATATGCTGAATTAATCATATATAAATATACACTTGAAAAACCATGAACAGAAAGTCCAATGTTTGAATTAGTTTATCCTTCAGACTGCCTTTGAATTCTCTCATCTTCTAAAATCACACCCAGTCCATTTGCCTCAATTACAACAATTTTTTTTATTCTTAAAAATCTTATATCTGGACTACTAATTACAACACATGATTCTAACCAGATCCTGAAGCAGACTTTTCCCTTTTCCTCCTTTAAATACTTCACGAAGGGAAGAATACATACCTACACAGCGAGGATGGTAAAGCTAATGGTTAACAATTGAGGTTTTGGTGTGAAGGGTAGACAGAGTTCTTTACACTCTCAACTTTTCTGTAAGTTTGAAATTGTGTTGAAATAAAAAGGTATCACAAATATATGGTCCTTGTATTCTTTCATGTTTTGGGGGACTCCCTTTTGCCAGTTCTCGGGTAGGGTGTCCACAGCTCCCCAGAGCTGGGTTACCTCCTACCATAGTCTCCACCACGAACCTCTGTCCGTCTGTCTCTTCTGGGTATGTGGAAAAGTAAGCACTCACTCAAGCTCAAAAGAAGAGGGGAGGAGAAGTACTGCGAGTACATATGTACATAAAGAACACAGTGCCTTGGCCAGATACACAAGCCCCATAAAACAGGAAAAGCTGAACCATGAGCGCCCATGGAAAGAAAGCTTGTTCAGGACCCGAGGCAGCTCCAAACACTATGTTATTATAGACTCAGCCCCTCTTTGTCTCTAACATTCCTGCTTCAGGCAACCAATTGCCTCGCCCACTGCCATGCTCAGCTTTTTCTGCCTTGTAGCTTCCATTTACTGGTTTCTTTCTGCTATTTCTTCATTCATCCATGTCATTATGGAATTTGTATTCTAGTGGGAAAGGGACACTGTTGATGTGTCGTTTATTTCCCGTATATCGTTCCTTCTCAGTCTTGCAGACCACCTCATCCTCCCATAGCTTCAACTGTCACTAGGTGTTGATGAGGCCTGGATCAGGCATTCCTCAGCTCCAATCTTTCATTTTCAACCATTTGATAGACAGCTCCACTTAAATACCAAACTCAGTCAGTCTAAAGCAAGTCTAATCATCTACCACCCACTCACCACCCTCCCCGGCAAGAAGAATCTCACTCCTTCTCTTATAATCCTACCTCGGTGAAGAGTGCCAACATCCACCCAGTCAGCCAAGCCAGAAGCCACATCTCTGACTCCTGCTCCCCGTCCACATCCGGTACCTCTAGGTCCCACACCCATATAATCACCTCATCCCGCCTATTTTACTTCTTTCAGTTTTCTCAAGCCATTCTTCTCTTCTACAACCTCACAACTGCTGTCTGGTCATAACCGGCCTTTCTCCCTCCATTTCAAACTATTCTCCACTGTTGCCAGATTCATCCTTCAAACGCATCCTTCCGACACGTCACTCCCCATCTCAAAATTCTTCAATGCTCCTCTGCCCACAGGATGAAATCCACACTCCATAGCCTGACACCCATGAATCGGCCCTGCTTATCTTCCAGCTTCTTCTTCCACCAATAGCTGACCTGGACTCTACATTTCAGTCTTATTGAACTTAGGCACGTTGATGAATATGCCACGCCCTTGTGCTCTGCAGCTTTGCTTAACATTCTGAAATTCTTTTCCTCCACCTCCACACACGGCCAAAGTAAGAGTTTAGATTTGGGAGTAAAACATTTCGGTGAATCTCTACCTGCTGCTTCCTAGCTATGTACATGTTTTAACCTCTTTAAGCCTCTGTTTCTCATCTGTTAAGTGGAGAAAATAGTAGTGGCTACCTCACAGGTACTGTGGCATGAACAATCCACACTGAAGCACTTAGCTCAGTTCCGGGCACTCAGGAAGCATTTGGAACGTGTCAGTTAGTAGTACTAGGAGGAGTATAGCTAATGCCTACTCTCCCTTTAAGATTTAACTAAGGTTTTAATCTTTATTGCCTCATTCTGCAAAAAATCTGGACTTAGTGCCTTAGGCTTTCTGTCACTTGTCCATCTCTGCCAGAAACCATGAATTCCTAACAGATGGAAAACATGTCTTAACTCATTTTTTATTTCAAGAGTCTAGCTTATAGCCTAGAATATAGTAGCCTCCTAAGAAATGTTTGTTGAAAGAAGAAATCAGTGAGATCAGTGTTTTCTTTTTAAAATGACACTTTAAATATTACATTTCTTGCCTCATCAGTTTTAACAAATATATTCAAAATGTGTGGCATATATACTACAGCTCTACTCATAATCAAGAGAGGCTTGATAAGCAGCTGTTTATGACCAAGATGTTTATTAAGGCACGGGTTTCCTAATGGGTTTCCAGGATAAAGCTGAACAAACAGCAGGCCCAATGCATATTATAAAAGACTCCAGGAAAACATTTCTCATTATCTTGTCTGAAGTCACCTGTGAGCTTTACCTCAGTGCTATCCAACACACTTGAAGGTCAGTGCATCCTCTAAGCACAGCTCTATACACCTAAAATACCTGCAGCTCAATCCCATCACGTGCAGCTGATGCCTGAGTCTATCCCAAAAAAGCCTCACCCTATTAGTTTTGCCACAGTCAGATCCCTGTGGCAGGTAAAGGATGGAAAAAAAAAAAAAAAAGGCATAAAATTCCACGCTCTGGTCCACAAGAGGCTGCTCACCGCCCAGAACTGTGGCTGGACTACGTCTCAGGCACCTGCTCTCTTCATCCCATCACCCCCAAACTGTCAGGGCACCAACTAAAGGCCAGAGGTAGGGAGGAGGAACAAGGAAATGTTCTAAACACTTCTCTTTCCTGAAAATAAGTGCTGGGTTTTCTGAAGCATTTGAAAACAATCACCACAACTATCTGTTCTCTAGGAAGTGGGAAATAGGCATTCCTTCAGCGTATGTTTATTGAACACCTAATAAGCATCTGACACTTGCCACACACAGGCTTGACAATTCCTGCATTCTCTCCAGACCACATCTTACCTACTGCCTTGATTCAGAGGGGATGAACTGTGATAAGGAAGACAGCTATGGCCCTGGGGTGTTACCAGCTCACTCGGGCTTTGGCTGAGGTCTGACATAAATATGACTGGCTCCTCTTGTAGTGAGCTCCATTCGGTCAGGGCTTTGGCTCTTGGAAGCTAATGCAAGGTCTCAGTAGCTGAGCTGTAGTTTTGATGGCCATCATTCCTTGGGTTGCTAAATTGTCTACATTGCTTAATCCTGCTGATTAGGCTTAGAAGGTATTTTCCAAAGCCTTAACATTTATTTTAAAAATCACTGAGACCAACTCAATCCTGAAGAATCTGTACAAAGGCCCACATGAAAATGGACTCCTGAAACTGTTTCTTGTTGTTACAACCAGTCTGGACAAGTGAATTGCTGGGTTACTCTTACTGACCTCCATTCCTACCAAAGTACTAAAGTTTACTTCTCATTCTTAAGACTCACTGTTGTAACTGTGTATGTGAGTCACTTCATACGGTTCCATATTCCATTTACTCATTCTTTGTATGCATGTCTTAGAGCAAAGGGGTTTAACTGGTTGCTTACACATAAAGCATGGGTTCTTTGGTCTGTATTTCTTAGATCTCCTGTATTGTGCCTTGTGCAGCTAGACAATCAGAAAGTTGTAAATGCTTCCTTTAGATGACATAATGAGTCTACCTCAGAATGGACCTGCATCACTAAGTCTGTCCCAGAAAAAGATATTCCCGCAGGGATAGGCCCATTGCTCCTATTTCTTTATACCCAACAACAGGCACGTAGCATAGGAAAGAGAAAACGTGATCAATATACCTTGGGACTAGGCCCAGCTTTGCTAATAACTAGGTGTATGCCTTTGAATTAGACTTTTTATTTGTATTCTGAGCCAGTTTTGTTACCTGTAAAATGAGTGGCTGGATGTAGGCTTTAATTCCATGAGAGTAGAGACAATGCCTATCTTGTTCATGGGCCCCATGTGGCACAAACTAAATGTTTGCCTAATGAACTGCAGAAATAAATAAATTAAGATGGCTTTAATAATCCCTTTGATTCTAACATTCTCTGATTCAATGACTTCTTTTCTACTGTTAAGTGCTCAGAGCAGACCCAACATTGTCTCTGGATGCTGAAGTTGACATTGCTAGCCTCCAACCTTCAGCTCTTAATCTATGACATAAAAAGTATACTGCTTACTAAAACATACTTCACTGACAATCAGATTTTTTTCAAAATAGCTCCAGGTATCACTAAGGTGCAGTAAACCACATTTTGGTGTTAAGGGTTTGGACAAGAGTTCTAGTGTCCCCAGTCTGTTTTCTGAGTTTTCATAAAACTCCTGAAATTGTAGTAAGATTTTATGTTTAAGACTAGGTGCGTTTCTCTGGGGAGCGAGACTGTAGGAATCATCACATTCTCAGGAAAAAGGATTAAGAACGATGATAAATCTGTGGTCACGTGTAAGAACCGGCCCAGACTCTATGTGCCAAAAGGAGCAGCACCTGTAGATGCAGGTGCCCGTGCAGCCTTTGAGAGGGAAGACAAGAGGGTGTTTGGCCGCCAGAGGAAAGTACTTAGAAGGGTCTAAGGAATCTTGAGAGGGGCTAAATCGGCCGGCGGCCTCGGGTTTACCTGGAGCACCCCTGTAACTCCATTCCTCTCAGGCTCTCCACCTTGGCCTCTGAGTCATGAGCATCTTCGTCCACATCTACCTCCTCCTCCCCGTCACCGTCGTCGTCGTCAAACGGGAAGCTCTGGTGGCCGAGGGGAGACAACAGCGACATGGTGGAACAGCCGCAGCTCAGCGGCGGCGACAGCGAGCGCACCTCCACCGCCTCTAGCCCCTGCCCCCGGGCGCCCGCCATGAGGACGGAGAAGGAGCCCGAGGAGGGCCGAGGCCTGGACCTGCAGTCGGCCAAGAACCGGGAGTCGGGAAGGGGCCCCCACCGCCCCACAGCCCACATGGAGCCCGCCAAGTTCAAACCGGCAGGGCGGCGGCGGCGGGGACGTGCTCTCCCAGAAGGCCCCGCGCGCGGCGGCGCGGCCAATCCGGGCGGGCGCTGACTTCGCGTTGCCATGGCGACGCGTAGAGGCCGCCTGGGCTTTGTCCAGCCCTGTGGCCGGTGGCTTCCTGCGCTCTGCAGTCTCTTGGCCGCCCTCCCTCCTCCCCTGCCTGGACCTGCGCTGCTTCTTCTGACTTAACCCCGCGCTCCGCTCACGGATAAGGTCCCGCTCCCGGCTGACAGCTTGGAGGGCCCGTCCCTTGTTTGCTGTGGTTCATTTGGTACAGGAAATGTGCTATCACTGAGTAAGGCAGATTCTTTTGGGGAGAAAAAGCAGAAGCCAAAACTAACCCCGTATCATTGCAAGGTCAGGGTTACAAGGATCAGCCGTGATTTCTCTCAGCACACGGCCACACACGGCTGTATTTTAGGGGGTGGGGGGCGAACTTTATCCAAGTTTACAGGTGTATCTAAGAATGCACTTTTGGTACAATCTTTCATTGTTTTTGGTAGCCCTTCGTCTGCCTAGCATCTTACAGGAACTCGTTTGTTTAGTGCATGTGAATATCGGGGCCTTTCTGAAGGCTCTAGTGTACTACGGTCTGTGCTAAGCACTGGAGATATATAAAATACAAGCCTTGCCGTTACAAGCTCCTCATTCTTTTGTGGTGAAGAGTCATACCGTTAAAATATTCTGTTATATGCATTTTGTGAGGAATGAAAAAAAATTGTGGGACTTCGGAAGGAACACTCTTCTCAGGGATTGGGGATGGGGATGAAGGTAGTAAGGAAGAGGTGATAGGTACTAAAAAGCTGGTGCCTTCCTGCATGATGACAAAACTCTGTACACTTCTAAATAAATGGGCTTTATCCAGCTCATAATGCATATTGCTGTAGAAATATCACACAATGAAAACTGACAATGGCTAAAACAGCACACAGGATTTGTCACTGACCAAAGAGTGATATGAAATCTTAGATGAAATTTAGATCTGCAAAATTTGACACCAAAGAATTAGATACAGTAGAAATAATAGTAACCAAGGGCAATCCAGAAGACAGAAGCTATGGTTAATAAAATATGACATGGTTAAAACTATTTAAATGGAATGTAAATTTTGTTAAAATTTTCAGTAAAAACAATGAAAATGGAAGAAAACTAGAGCAATTTAAATGAGTGATAGAGTTGATGGAGGAATAAAATGGCTTGAGTTTTCATTCTCTATCCCAATTACTCAATATTGGTGTATCTGGTTAAAACCTTTTAGGAGAGCATCTCTCGAATCAATAACAGCATCACCCTGGGCCACTTTAGGGCTTCATAAGGGGGTAAACTTGAGAAGCTATTCCCAACAAACATCACCCCACATTACTGAAGCATAGTAGGAGAAAAAAAAACCCCAAGTTTTAGTATGTAAGGGACCTGTATTTGAATCCATGGTTTTCCTCTTAATTTGCTAGTTTTCCCTAAACAAGCTGTTTGGCCTGTCCAAGTTCTGACTTACTCCTCTGTAAAACAGGGAAATAATCTATCATCTCCCAGTCATATTTTATTAATTCTCAAAGCTTCTAGCACGGGACCAGACAAGAGAAAATGGTAAATGGTAACTTGTATCATTCAAACTCCAAAACTTTCCCACTGTAACCTCTTGCTATGGGATCTAAAATGTTTTAAACAAATTATGCCCTTGACGCCTCAGAATCATCATCATGACCAACTACTGCATTATGCTGTAACAATCCTGGAGCTAAGAGGCTAAGAGCCGCTGGTGCTGGTGCTGGTGCTGGTGCTTGAACATAATCAAGTCCTGTGGTCTCCTTTCTTACAGCGCCTTTTCATTACTGGGACAGAAACCATCATCAAGTTTGGTTGCATTATATAAAATGTATAAATAAGCTCAAAAGAGGGCCTCTCCCCTTAAGTTTCAGGGTATTAACTTAGTAACTTCTTACTACTCATTTATTTTCACTTTCATGTTATATTTGAGATAATTCCTATTTTTTGCTGGCTTTGTAAACTTTTGTAAGGGAAGAGTGACCCTTGCTTGAAAATCTGTTTCAAAAATAACATCATTATCAGTGAGTCCTATGGCAATATATTACCCAATTTAAAAAAATGTATCCCTGGACATATTGAAATATTTTCAGATGAAACAATTTGTTTTAGGTTCGCTTCAAAATAATGCAGGGAGCAGAGGGATTAGAGAAGGTGAGTGAATGGGATGAAGGGGAAACAAGATTTACCATGTGCTGTTGACAGCTGCCAAAGCTGGATGTTGGGTATGGGCAGTGAGGGCCTAGGGCATGGGAGGAGGGGCAATCATAGTATTCTACTTTTGGTTATGGGAATTCCAAACATATACTGAAGTTTAAAACAAACAAAAACAAAAAACATCTCAAATTAAGGGGAACTGGGTGCTGGTTTGGGTTCTAATTTGCTGTATGTGTCAGGTATTCACTTAAATTTCATTAGGCCCTCTATTTTCCCATCTGTAAAATGAGGGCTTGATGATTGTGAATACTGAATTATTTCTAAGCACAATAGACCCTTCTTATCTACAGGGGATGTGTCCCAAGACCCCCAGTGGACGCCTGAAACTGTAGATAGTACCAAACCCTATGTATAATATGTTTTTTTTCCCATACAGTTTAATTTATAAATTAGGCACAGTAAGAGAATATCTGAATTGCCAGCATCACTATTCTCATGCTTTGGGGCCATTATTAAGTAAAATAAGGGTTACTTGAACACAAGCACTGAGATAGTCAGAGACAGCTCCTAAGTGACTAACAGGCAGGATACACTGCACAAAGGGATGATTCGTTTCAGAGTAGAACAGCGCAAGATTTCATCACACTACTCAGAAGGGTGTGCAACTTAAAACTTACGAATTTTTTATTTCTAGAATTTTTCATTTAATATTTTTGGACTGCAGTTGACTACAGGCAACTAAAACTATGGAAAGTGAAACCTCAGATAAGGGAAGAAAGGGAGGACTACTGCATTTGAGCAATTGACTATATCTGGAATCATGCAGTTTTTTAAATAATTTGCTTTTAAATAAGATCCAATTGATGGTATCCTCTTAAATTTCACAGTTTGTTTTCCATGAGTATGGTTCAGACTTAAGATAGAATAAAACCTCACTTCTAAATTTCAGCAAAGTGTCCTCTCAACATTTCTTCTAATACTCTTAAAAATATTTGACTTCAATTTGCTTAGTTTAACACTAAGCAACTTCATTAATATACCTAGTATAAATTAAGGCAAAATAGATTGCTTTCCAGAAACTTTAATAATTCAACACACTGCATACAATATTGTATTTCCTACCATATGTAGAGCACAGTTTACCACATATTTTAGATATCTGCTATTCTATTTTTTAAATGAATGCAATGAAAGTATTCAGTAACATGACTTTTGGAAAAAAAAAAAACTTTTAGCTAGATTTTTTTTACCAAGTTATGATTTAATATTTATCAGATGTGTAAATATACAAACATGACAGCAATTTTAAAAACTTGTGAATAGTCGGCCTTACAAAATTACAACACACTGTAAATAAATCCCTCCCACATTTTATACAAACTACATGATTTTGATATACAAAGATTCTGTTTTTATTACACTGACAATATACAACCAAGACTATTTACAATGCAAAAAGTATATAAACCACAATTTAACATTCTGCTACTGGCAGCCACTATAGTGTAGGAGGTAGCTTTAATTAAACGAAATGAACAGAAGCCACATTTCCCAACTTGTGTTCTAAAAATAATTTACATAAGATAAAAATTCATTATATGCACATTATATACAGTTTAATTTTTAAACTGCAATCTAGCTTAATGTTTTTTAGTATCTCCTGAACAACTAATATGGCAGTGGGTTTGCTACTGATTTAGCATATTGTTCAAAGAACATATTGAACATTTATAACTTTAAGACTCCACATAGTGAACATGTCAAAAGTCCATAGGTGAGAATCAAGTAAAATTTTTGATTTTTAAAGACATAGGCCTAAGCTTTATGCCTTTTTTTTTTTTTTCCTTAGTGACATAGTTGGCTTGTCTCACAAGAACACAGTTTCTGAGCTGTTGCACAGGCTCTTGTAAATCAGAGTAAGGGGGAAAATGTATGGCAGCTTCCATGTAATAGTATAGGTTCAGGAGAATCCAGCTCACTAAGAAATCAATGTAAGTGCTTTGTGTCATAATTACTCCCAATTTCTTCCAACTAAATGAAATCACTTGCCACAATTTGCTTTCTGTATAATTTAAACTATAGGTAGATCACATACCAACAAAACTGGAAAATACTGATAGCTCCAAGGATATTAGGACGTGTTTTATCAGTGAGAACATTACACGGAGCCATCGAATCCCTCAGACACTATTCAAGTCCCACGTAAGTAGTTTAGCCAAATCTCCTAATTCACACAGCAATGAGCCCTTTACTTTTTCCTAATAGTGTGATCACAAAACACTGAAGAAAAAATTACTGTGATCGAAACAAAGCAGTGTATAATGACTGAAAACAAATGTGTTTGGTTATTCTTTTAAAAATCTAACAGGTGTTAATATTGTTTTAAAAACATCTTCAGGTTTTAGATTTAAATCGCTTAAACAAAATCGATGATTCTATTATGTCAGAGATGGATTAGAAAATGCAAAACGATGAGGCCTACATGCACCCTCATAGTCCTATCTGGGAAACAGTCCCTTTTTTTGGCCCTGCAGTAAGTTGTCCTGAGATTAATGATGAAACATTAGGTAAAATTAGCAAGACTTTTCCTTCGGTTATACAAAATCACCATTTAAAATATTCTTAAAAAAATATTAACAGCTGTTCTTTATCTTGTGCTTAATTCAGAAATAGGTATAAATTTGCTTCTTATGGATCAGAAAAACCTAACGCTATATTGCTATGATATACATAGAATCTTTTGCAAGTTATACATTTGTTTCAAATAGACTACACATTGCTTGGACACTGCATTTTTTCACCCATTGATAGTTTAGGCACTTGTTCCTTGCAAAGGTCTGGTTTAAGAAATAAACTGCCGCCTTTCTCCTTCTTCTAAGTGACACCAGGCAGTGATCACAGAAGTGCTTCCCAGATGAGAGATCAGACTAGGGTTCATTCTATAAACACCGTGATTTGGGTTGATGGGGGAAACAGTCACAAACACACTGATTCAGTCTTTAACTCTTGGGAGATTGTAAGCATAGCGCACCAAAGGGAACCCTCGACTCTGATAGAAGCAGGCTCGTCCACAGGCCTGCACCTGGTCAGAACTGTCCGAGACAAAGGAATCTTCTTCGTCTGCGTAATCAGAGTGGGCAGACTGCGTGCCACAGTCGGACCAATAGCCGTCCGGTCTTTGGCAAGAACCCACTGCCAAGGCAGGACAGCTGTGTGATTTTATTAAGTGTTTGCAGGACACTGGCTTTGTCAACAGAAAGGATTCACAGCAGTCACACACAGTCAGGTTACCCTGCAAGTGTGAGTACATGCCACAGTCGTAGTAGAAATCCTGTTCCACACAACCAGCTTGGCTGCTGATGGAAACCGACACGGATCCGCTTTTCTTGGTAATATGTCGCTTCAGTAACTTCCAGTCTTCTTTAAACTTTGGGTTGAAGAAGACATACAGGACTGGATTCAGGCAAGCAGGCAATGGGAAAAATATCAGAGTAACAGACTTCATTATTTCGGGGCTGATAGAGATGGCAGTGATCAATGGCGCAAACGAGAAAAACGCTACGGGGCAGAAAAAGATGCAGTTGGTGAAAATGAGCCAAGCAACATGCTTAATCATGCTAGAATGGGAGTTCTCTGAAAGGTCTTCTTTTTCCAAGTTGCAGTAGAGTTTAGTGTAGATGATGGCCATTAATAAAAATGCTAGTGAGTTTAACAGCACTAAGGTTACGGTAAATCCCAATGATGGGGTCTCTCCTGTGGGAAATGGCAAGCACAGAGGTGATGCAGAATATTCCCCTCTGTGGAAAAGGGGAAAACAGCCTGCTACTGCAGCACCCAGAAGAGCAAAAAGGGCAGCAATCCGGAACTGTCTGAGATGATTGCTTTTCCCATTTTTCATTATATCTTTTGCAGATAAGCTTCTTTCGACGGCTGCTAACATTAATAAAAATATGGCACTTTCTGAGGAGAAAACGGCAAGAAACCCAGCTATTTTGCAGCCACTGCCAATCTCCCACCAAATGCCAAACTCGGCAAATCGGCCCCAGGACACAGCATCCAGAAAAGTTAAGATGCCGGTATAGGCTCCCATGAATAAGTTAGATACAGAAATCAAGCCTATGAACAATTTGGAGGAAGGCAGTGATGTACAAGATGCAAATGTTGTTAAAATGACAAGCAGGTTGAAAAACAATGCAACCAAGAAAATGAACCACACAGTAAGACGGATCATCCAACTTCCCAGTAAATGTTCACAGGGCTTAAAAGCACCTAAAATGAAAGAGAGAAAAGACAATTTATAAAAGACCATATTCCATATGATATGGCTTGAGAGAGAAACTAGAATAATCTACTACCAAACTGAACTGATCCAAATTGAAAAGATTACCATTTCTTAGATATTTTAGTCATTGGACTGGGCTATTTAAAAATTTATTTTAATATGTTATTTTAATATATATTTATTTCATTTCTTTTATTAACTATTTGGCAAACCATACAATGATATTTAAAAGAAAATTTTCACTTTTTCTTATACCTAAGTTAATATACATAGCACAGTGTCTAGTACCTGAAAGGTACTTCATAAACTGAGGGCTCGCAATCAGATATACTAGAGTTTGAGTTTAGGGTTCATAACTTGCTGCTCTTACTTGAGAGGGCAACTTAAACCTCTAAGAATTTCATTTTCTCCCTTGTGGATAATAACACCTATTTCACAGCGTTGTGTAGCTTAAGTAAAATTGCATACACAAGGTACTTAAGCGGGCTACTGGGTACATAGTTGGACTTCAGTAAATGTCAGGTCCTTTTCTTCTTCCTTCCTAGTTCCTAATATACTTTATACTAATTATATATTATATGTATGTATAATACATATATTTTTTACACATTTCTTATAGCTTTCAAAAGCAATCTGATGAAGCAGGTTAAGATAGGTATAATTATCCCCATTTTTCATCCAGAGAAACTGAGATTTCAAAGTGTTTGGTTGACTTGACAGAGGTCATTCAGACAGTATGAGAGCCAAATCACACCAATGTTAACTAGTAATGTAAAACTATGTCCAATAAAACCCTGCATAACAAACTAGGATTGCAAGAACTAATTTAGTAGCTGAGTTGTATGTTCTAGCAACTGACTGGCATGCTAGTTATGTCCCAAATGACAACTGTTTTATTTAAAAGTTAGTGAAAACAGGGAGATCAGCTCGGTGCTTTGTGTCCACCTAGAGGGGTGGGATAGGGAGGGTGGGAGGGAGACGCAAGAGGGAGGAGATATGGGGATATATGTTTATGTATAGCTGATTCACTTTGTTATACAGCAGAAACTAACACACCATTTGTAAAGCAATTATACTCCAATACAGATGTTAAAAAAATAATAATAATATTAAAAAAATAAAAGTTAGTGTAGTGAAGAAAAACAAAATTTTGTCTACAGAGCATAAGAAAACTATGTACTGCAATTGCCCAAAAGACACGTTCTAATTTATGTTTCTGGACTGTCCTGAAGTTTGACACATCCCGTAAAGCAACTTAATCATTGAGATAATCACAGACCTAACAAGCCAGCTCTGCACCATTTGTATCGATCTGACTCAAGAAACTTAAAAAAAAAATTTTTTTCTAATTAATTTTTTTATTCCCCCATCAGGGAAGTGTTAAGAGGAACCTTTCACCTTTATCTCTGTATCTGAACTCCACCTTCTGCAAGGAACTAGGAGTAGCTAATCCGACCTGGGAGAACAGGACACCCTTTGGAAAGTGTCTGATTAGTGGGTGGAATTACTTTCCCTCAAAAGCCTGGGAAGCCGGCTCCACCCAGTCTGTCTTTGGAAACATGCTGCTTCCTCCAGTTTTAAAAGAAGGTTCCTGCTCTCCTCCACTTCCTGCTTCTGTGTCAGCACATGGCTGTCTCTGTGCTACTACATACTACAAGTGAGCGGAGTGGAGGAAGCAGACCTGCACTTCACTCCTATTGCCACCTGGGGAGATGAGCTCAGACCAACTCTCCTCCTGGTTGACCCCCAAGGTGTAAAATCAGTGTGGAAGAAATGGAATCTGCATATTCAAGTTTAGACTCCCCTTTAATAAAGACGTTCCAGGCTTCCCTGGTGGCCCAGTGGTTGAGAGTCTGCCTGCCAATGCAGGGGACACGGGTTCGAGCCCTGGTCCGGGAGGATCCCATATGATGCGGAGCAAATGGGCCCGTGAGCCACAATTGCTGAGCCTGCGCATCTGGAGCCTGTGCTCCGCAACAAGAGAGGCCACGATAGTGAGAGGCCCGCGCACTGCGATGAAGAGTGGCCCGCGCTTGCCACAACTGGAGAAAGCCCTCACACAGAAACGAAGATCCAACACAGCCATAAATAAATAAATAAATAAATAAATAAATAAATAAATAAATAAAATTAAAAAAAAAAAAAAAGACATTCCCTTCCTTATGTACATTCTCCAACACAAGAACCCCAGCAGGGCAAATGACCCCTTAACTCCTACCAATCAATACAGAAACTAAAGAACTGCATAGACATAAATGATTCTTGTTAATCCCATTCACTCAGCTGATCACTTTAAGATTATTCTCTGCACCAGGCACTGTGCTAAGTATTAAAAGAACACATACACAGCCTCTGAAGAAGCTCACAATTCAGTAGTAATCATTAAAGAATCCATAATATTTATGATTATGAGTTATAAAATTAATGTCCAGATCATCCTGTGTGACCATATTAATGAGGAATCTACTTCATAGCACACAATTTAGCCATTATGTAAATTTTTCTTTAACAGTAAAATTCTAAATCCATCTTCTTTGATAGATTAGGCAGAATACAGGCCTGACCAAATATGTGGTGTCAATTTAATAACTTTCCCAAGTCTACTGAAGTTCAATGAAATAAAACAGAAAGAAAAATAATGGCAACCCGCTCGTCACAACTAGAGAAAGCCCGCGCACAGCAACGAAGACCCAACGCAGCCTAAATAAATAAATAAATAAATTTTTAAAAAAATTTTATTTATTTATTTATGGCTGCGTTGGGTCTTCGTTGCTGTGCGCGGGCTTTCTCTAGTTGTGGCAAGCGGGGGCCACTCTTCATCGCGGTGCGCAGGCCTCTCACTATCGCGGCCTCTCTTGTTGGGAGCACAGGCTCCAGACACGCAGGCTCAGCAGTTGTGGCTCACGGGCCTAGTTGCTCCGCGGCATGTGGGATCTTCCCAGACCAGGGCTCGAACCCGTGTCCCCTGCATTGGCAGGCAGATTCTCAACCACTGCGCCACTAGGGAAGCCCAATAAATAAATAATTTTTAAAAAAGTAATGGCAAGGTTTCATTACAAAAAAAAAGGGTAACACTAAAAATCCTTACAGAACAGTAACCTCTAGAACTAGACCTAGGGTAAAAGTTGCATGAAGAAAGAGCCTCCCCATCCTTAACGTGCCTAACTCTCATCTGGGGAGCTTGTTAACACAAAGATTCTGAGTCAGTGGGTCTGGGCCTGAGATTCTGCAAGAGATGCCTAAGCTCCTTGCATACAGACCACACGTTGAGTCAGGCCTTATGAAACCATCGAGTTGCACTCCTGTTACAGAAATCACATCTCTCCCTGGAAGTTTTAGGTATATTTGCCTAATGTTTGTTTAAAGCGAGAAACTGCAGTCCAATGTGTTGGGCTTACCTGTCGAGGGTGTACAGTGGATAATGATTTGACTGTGCTCCTCATTTTCAGCACTGCTGGTGACAACTGCTAGGTCAGTGGGACCTGAATATATAACACAAACTGTTTAATTCAAGGTTCAGGCAGTTCAAAAGACCCATCTTTTCCTGCAGTCTTCTCTCTTGTACATGATGTAAGTTCAGCTTGCACCAGGCTTAATAACATATTAAAGATGTCAGGGACACAGTACACAAAAGCCATTTTTCTCCACAGATTTCACATTGATCCTCTGCAAACTGATTACAATAACAGAGACTTTGATTAATGCTGTGTTCTATTTTCAAAAGTTCATGCACTTGCCTTTATCCTTTGCCACACTGTGATCTTGGAGGCTGTTATCTTCTGTGTTTGAATGTGCATAAGAGTCACAACCCCAAAATGCACAGCACTGATAAGCATATGGTACAGATAAAGACCTGGAAAAAATGGCAAAATCTATACTGAAATACCAACTTCACAGACATGCTTTTGTTCTGTAAAAAGTAAATACTTTAAGCTGGTCATTATCCTCTCTGGACTTAGTTTCCTCATCTGTTAAAAAGCTCTGGTATCAGATGACACCATGAGTTTCTCCATTTATATAAGGTATGCTTTTAAAAACAATTTGAATCAAGCCATCTTTAAAATTTAATAGCAATACTGCAATTTAAAGTGAAATCTTATCAGACTCCTTTTATAAATGAATTAACCACACCCAATTTATCATATGAAACTGGTAGTTTCATTTAAAATTAATGTCCCAGGTCATTTGTGACTTTACAACATTAAATGAATTCACTTTGTTCATATAAGTATAATGAAAATATTTATTCGCTTCTCCCATAATAATATTCCCAAACCCTCTCTCTGCTATATCTAGTGAGGTCCCCTCTCTACTATATCTAGTGAGGTCCCCTCTCTAACTCTAATGTCTCTGTGAAGTATTATCACATTGTATCAATTTTCTGTAGGTTCACATGTGCTTTCTGCCATCTTGTTGCAAATGACAAATCCCACTATATACAAAACCATTCTGATGAAGGGCTAGATTATCTCTTTGACAGCAACATGGTCTGCAATTCATGTTCTCAACAACTATGGACTAATGCTCATGTTCTATTTTTTTCCAAGTTTGTGAGGACTGAGGTTGAAAATACTCTTCAATGACAGCCTCCCAGAAAATCTGGGAACCACAGCAAAAAAAAAACAAAACCCCAGGACACTCTATAATCTGGAGCCTTACCAAAACTTCCACAAAAAAGAAAAATAAGCAAAAACACACCTGAGATTAACAAAGTCTTTTGCTGCTAAGGCTTCTTTCAGCTTGAAGTTGCCCACAAGTTTCAGTTGATTTAGTCCATTTAGGCCTTCCGTTGGAAATGAAGTTAATTCATTGAAACTTATATCTCTAAAATGTGAATAAGACTTCAAATTAACTCCTAAGACACAAATCTGTACATGCGTTAACATCACAAGTATCAGAGCTCTAAGAGGAAGTTTAGGTGTGCGAAAACCATTTCAGAAGCTGCCACTACATCATAGCAGGTTAGCATTTATACAAGGGAACACTAAAAAGAGAAAATGATTTGGGTAGGACAATGCTGAAACACAAGTTTCTGCAGACTGTTCACTACTTTCATGATACTGCTGCATGAAACTTACAGGTTGGTTATTGACCCAAGCTTGGCAAAAGCTCTGTCGTGAATTTCATGGATGAGGTTTCTACTCAGATCTCTGCAATTATAAAAATAAATTGTTACTCTTTTGAAATACATTCCAAATGCAGACTACACTTTAGAATCTGCTGTAGTCACAATATCCCTGATAAGATAACAAAGATCTTTAATCTTGTTCAACAACATTTTTAATGTTTATGTTAAAGTCCTTCCCTTCACAGCCAAATATTTCTTGGAATGTGTTCCAGGGAGCAGTAATTCTAGCTGGCATCTGTTTCAAACAGTTGTGAATTTTCTCCACCTTATCATTCTGATACTAGTTCAAAAATATAAATGATATGATATAACTTCTGGTACTATTAACTAGGTGAGGAAAAGCACAGCTCCTGACAAAGCTGAAAATAAAAACAGGCTTCAGGTTATTTGCCTTCTCAAAGGTTAGTGATAAGGCCCTGAGGGAAGACAAATAATCAATATGCAAACAAGAGCATTCCAGAAGGGCTTCAGATATCATTCTTTCCCCAAGCAGGAAATAAAAACCATATCAACACCAGAGCCATATACTATATTCAGGAACACACCCTGAGGAATTCTGATATTACAGAATTAATAAAACAGAGAAATAATCTGCAACCACACTTACACGGAGCCTTAATGGAAATTTAAAGATAGGTTAAATTCATTCCATGACACATCTCCTGGATAACAGGAAAATTCGACAGACTCGGTTCCAAATCATGAAAAGGCCAGCTAGCTTTTCATTGTTGTCACTTATCAGCGCTCTAGAAGTGATGGCAGCTGGGAGCCAGTCCCCTTCCCCACTACTGCCCAGACCCACAGGAAGCCTGTTAGCAACAAGGAGAGGTCCAGCAACCCAACTACCAATCAAGTATTTTTCTAGTAGACGCATGTTTAATTTCTTAATGGGGATCTACTGGAAAACATGATTTTAGTATACGTAATTTCACTTCACTGTCAATGTTTCAAATTCTTTTCTGTATTAAAAAAAATTGTTCCCTATTTAGTGTATTGCATCTTCTGCATTGCATGAAGGCCGTGACATGGTCTTAGTCATCTCTGTATTCCCAAGTGCTTAATAGAGTACCAGGCACAAATATGCACTCAAATACAAATCACTTTTTAAATGAGTGCTTCTACTGCATATTAGCTGTGTTTGCCATGATAGGTACCCCAGTGCAGGGGTCAGCAAACTTTTTCTGTAGAGGGCCAGATAGTAAATATCCTTCACCTCTGGGGGTCACACAGTCTCTACTGCAACTATTTGACTATGCCTTAGTACGGTGAAAGCAGCTTTAGGCAATTCTTAAACAAATAGGCAGGGCTGTGTTCTAATAAAACTTAATTTACAGAAACAGGAGGCACGCTGGATCTGACCCACAGGCTATAGTTTGCCCACCCAGCCCCTAACGAACTGACAAACTTCATTATTATGACTTGAAAACACACAAGATGCGTTTCTCAAGCTATACACATTATACTTTTTCACTCACAAATGGGCAATCTCATAAATTAGCTAAGGTGAAAAAATGCTGAAAGGAAATTATTTATGAAGTACCATGTGGTAAAGTTTGAAAAACAATATTCATGCATAATAAATCCTATATTTAAGTATATCTACTAACATGGGAATTATAAGGATACATTAATTTACAGTTTAACAAAAAATTTATTTGTCTTTAATAATCACAGAGGAACTTACAGAATCCTTAGGGATGTCAGGCCTTGAAAAGTATCTTCCTTTATTTGGTGGATCTGATTACGTTGCAAAGAACTAAAAAAAGAATAAGAATTAAAGATGAAAGAAAGAGAGAAAAAAAGAGAGAAAATATTTTCTATTTTGAAAAATAACATTTCTTAATTAAACTTTTTCTAAGTTTAAACATTCATCCATGAGTAACATTAATTGATCTTGTTGAAAGTAAAACAAACTGTTGTTTCCTCGTCTAGAAGATGAAAGGGCTAGACTAATTGGTATTTCATCCAAAATTACACTGAGAGTTAAGGTACACTATCTAAATTCTTCACCAACTCCACACAGGCGTGAGAGCAGGAAGACAACATAGTGAGAAAGGACCCAAGACAATGCAACCATACCAAGTACCACAGAAGGAAGGTCAGAGGAAGGAGGAGATAAAACGTGGGAGTATAAGTTCCTCCCTTTCCTGACCTCTCAGTCAACTCCCACCAGAGCTGTCCTTTATAGCTACACTGTAGATATCCACATCTGGACCAGTTTTTTGTTTGGTTGGTTTTTCATATACACCGCCCTCCTCCTCATACCATCTCATAGAATGCCTGACAGGTGCCCAATAAATGCTGGTCGCATGAACACACTTGGTACCATTGGATATTTATTCATAGGAACATCTGATTATGTGAATTTCTAAGATCTTAATATGAAAGCCATTTATTTACAATAGGAAAGGCTCAATGAATTAACCATAGACCATAGCAAAAAGAGTAAGTCAAAGACCAACTTACATTTCTTCCAGAGCATGGCAACCATTAAAGCTGGGCAGGTCTTTTATATCGTTATAAGATAAGTCCCTTAAAATAATGGAAATTAACAAATTAATTTTATCTTATCAGAATACTACATTATGAAAGCTGTACTCAGAAGCATTGAAAGCAGTGCTAAGATCTGTAATAAAGAGATACGGCTGAACAAGAAAAGCAACTTTTTTTTTTTACCTAAGACTCATAAGCTTTCTAGAGCACCTACCTCAGTGACAGAACAGGCTTAAGACTGGCAAACTTCAAGTACATAATGTTGGGTATAGACAATATAAAATATATTTTAAAACATTAAGAATATACAATAAATATGGAAAATACAGTGCAGAAAATATATAAAAATTATGTCCAAATGGTAGAGTTATGAGTTTTTTAATTTATATTTTTATAATATCATTATACCATAAATAATTTCTATGTTGTTATTGAATTTAAAAGCTGTAAGAGGAGTGTTATATGTAATCACATTTTAAAAAATATTTATAGTAAATAAAAAATTGGGACTAGTTAACTCTGTTAATCCCATGCAGTGTTTCCTCAATGTTATCATTGTGTTTGATACTCCATGACACCATTTAATTACTTGCTTGATCAGTCAGTCATTTATTTTGTTACTATCTCTTGCCACTGAATACTTGTTAACAACTTAGTAACTTAATTGTTTGTTCTTGTGACAATTTTACATCCTTTATTTACTTTTAATTTCCAGGGCAGCTTGGAGATTTTGGAAAGCTCCATGCTTAATTGGTTCCTGATCCAAGAAAAGATTGGGGCTCTTACTTGGGTTATGGATGAAAGAGCAGCATACAGAGAGCTAACTCCCCTGGGGCAACTAGAATAAGGGTGAGGAGTCAGGATGAAAAAAGAAATCAAGGAAGAGCCTAGTTTGGTTTTACTTTGTTCAAAGTAAAGTCACAAGATGTGAGATATACACATAGCTGTAAAATCAAATTCAGATAAACATTACCTACCCAGGGGGATACTAGAACTCCTGCTCATTTCCATGAAGGGAACCAATAAGAAATAATTATACCTTAATGTCACCGAATGAAAAGAGTTCATTAAAAATAAAACTCAACATGTGTGAAGTACATAAAACAAAGAAAGGCAGGAGAAGGGAAGAAGAATCCAACTTACAAAGTTCTAAGCATCTTTTGTTCTTGGCACAAATTACTGGATATGCTGCTTATCTTTGTACCAGTCAAGGTCCTATGGAAAAACATGGTCTAAGAAATGATTCAAGTTGAGATGGTAAACAAAATGCTATTCTCATATAGAAAAATACATGTTCACATACTTGCATATGGACTAGAGTCTATGTATCCCACTGCCTAACTACTCCCTAAAGTAAGGCACGTGGGAAGAAGAATGAACCCTCGATACCCATATTATTTTCATAGTAACGCAGAAGAGCTTGTGACACGAGAAGTTAATATTGTCCAGGTGATAAGCCTGAGTTCTCATGTGGACCAACAGAAAAAAATGAATCCATAGTCACAGCCTGAACACAGTCACCTGCAAGTTCTGTCACCCCCTCACACCCAAAACATTTGAAACCAGGATAGCATCCTGCCCCCCCAAACCATGTTTCTATCTTTTCTTTCAATCAACCTGACTCAATGTTCTGAAATTTTCTTTTAATCCCTGTATGATCAGGCCACTCAAGATGGCTGTTCTCTTGCTCTCTGTATAGCCCCTGCCTGACCAGGGCGTGCTTTACCTACACCCTACTCACATGACTGACATTCCTTGCCCCAGACCCCAGCTAGTGATAGTTCTTATCAAAGGGTGGTTAGGGGCATGCCCCTCTGCTGGTTTCCCTGCTAACTAATGAGCCAACCTGATGTCAATTCCTATAACTGGCAATCTCCCCTTCCCCCCACCCCCCGGGAGCGAAGACTGCCACCATGTCCTGCCTGCCGTGTGCCAGAGGAGTGTTGCTCCAGGACCTTGCCTCAGACATGTAGGCTCCCCCATCCATTAAACCACTGCTGTCTCTGTTACTGACTCTGGGCTCTTTCTTCGGTCTTGAAGCTGGACAAGTACAGGTCTTGTAGACCTGAGGGGTGCAGCCCAGCAATCCCCTCCCTTTCTACCTCCCCATCTGCAGTCAATCACCAGTTCCTGTTCTTTCTTCTTCTGTAGGTCTCAGCATCTGACCCTCTCCATTTGTACTGCTACTATGCAGATCAAGGGTGAAATGATACAGAGAGGGGTAGAGGAATCTCAGGCCACACGGAGGAACTCCAGTGATGGATTGAAGACACAGAACTCGCATGGTTAAATGTGTTCATTTAGCCAAGTGGAGTATTCCCATGGCCTCCTCACCATTCTACCTCTAGTCTCTCTCTTCTTACCCTCCTCACGCCTCCTCCTCCAACATTTTCAACACCTCCAAACTGCCGTTAAGAGTCGAGTTTAAACTCCTTAGCTCAATGCTTCCCAACTTTTCTTACATCTTGGCATACATGAGCGTTGTAACTTCTGCAGCACCCTGTGGTAAGGCTCCTTGTGGCAGAGACCCTAACCACGTCAGGCCCCACGTAGCTTCTGGAGGGCTGAGGTCATCAAGATCTTAGATGCACCTGCAACCCATTCACAGACCACCCACTGAGAAGCTTTACCATAACCAAATGTTCAATACTCAAGGTTTGTCATTTTAAAATTACAAGCCCAACAACTTTCCAGATTTCTCCACATCATTCCCCATTTGATTATGAACATGCAATTTTAGCTATATTTGATCATCTGTATGCCATACCTGAGTATATTTTCAGTATCTCCGGTTTTACTAAATCCTGCCTTTCTAAATAAAAGACCAGGTCTGGGAAACCTGACAGTATCCAATTTTGAAACATTTCACCTCTTCCATAAAGCCTTTTCTGATAGTCTACATCGATTGCTCCACTTCTGAACCCCTAAAGCACTGCTTCTCATTTGGTACTTACTTACTGCCTTATATTTTCAGTGACCCTTTCAGAACTTACCTCTCACATACTAGGCTATATACTCTACCTGAGGTGACTGACTCCAAACCCAATATACCCATCTCTACGCATGATATTCACAAACCAAGATTGTAGAAATCAACATTAACTCATCATCATCACCAAAAAGCACTGGCAACCTATTAGCAGGCCAGTGTGGTGTTATCTTTACACAGCCCTTCTTCAAAGGGCCACACTTACAGACTCTCCAGATGGACAGTTCCAGTCAGATTGGGGAACTGCTGTACCATGCTTGCACCACGAATGACTCTTTAAGAAATTGGGAGATAAAAAGTAATTTAAAATAAAACATTTTCATAGATAATATTTTCATTTTATTTTTTAAACAGCTTACAATTACAGTACCATTATACCTAAAAAGAAGATTAGTTTCATCTCTTGATTCGACCTGAAAGTGTGATAATTTTGACCAAGTGTTCACATAAATAAGAGCCATCATGAATTTTCAAAATTGTCTTTTGGATTTCCACCCAAGAAAAATAAAATAAAAGATTGTTTTCTGGAGCTACAATGATAAATTCTAGTTTTCCATTAAAGCAACTGTGTAAATATTCAGGTTTGTTTTTAAATTTCTATAATACTTACAAGGAATGCAGATCAGATAAATTGTGAAATGCTGAGTTCCCCACAAAAGACAGAGGATTATCATACAAATGTCTGTAAAAATAGCCAAAAAAGCAAAGTTTTCATATGTTCACAAGCACTCCAACACTAAATCTATGTTCACAAAGCTCATATATCTAACAGCCTGAATTTTCATTCTTTATCCAGATGTTTGGCATTGTACAGACATTGCTTTACATGATTACATATTAAAAAAAAAATTCAAAACTACTTACATAGTTCTTAAGAGTGGATTACCATCAAATGCTCCATCAGGAATAATAGAAATAGAATTACTGTGAAATAACCTACAAAGATAGAAGAAAAATATTTTGAAATGCTTATCCCCTTGTGAAATAAGTTAAAACCTGAATATCTACTACTGTTCAGTAGGATGTAAAATATAACTGATAACAACTACATGAAAATTTCAAAAATGTGGGGAAACTGAATTTTTAATTCCATCTCATCTTTTTCAGGACCATACCTAATTCTTTTTAAACCCACTGCTTAACCTACTACCACTGCCAGGTCCCTTATATACATTTAGCTTGCTTCATCCTCAAAGAACTTTAGACTGCAAGAATCATAGGTATTCTAACCCCAAAATCTCTCTCACTGTCACCTGCATTTAGTTTTTAAGCAATGCATCTCAGAATATTAGCTATCAATTTATGACACACGATCTCTGTTATGCCATGTGCATTCTTATCTCTGACCTTGACAAATCCAACATCTAAAATGCTCCCTCATCTCTTTCATTTATCTAAATATTTCCATTCTTTCAAGTCCAGTCAAATTCCTTCTCTTTGGTGATGTCTTTTCCAATGACCCCAAGCCTCAATGAGGTCTTTTTCTGGAATGATTTATTTATCCTATTCATTCAGCACTTATTTCCACCTAGAAACTGCTCTCTGTCTGTCTTACATGGTCAGCCTCCCCAGTGGGACTAAGACCACAGCTCCTACAAAGCAGAGACCATACCTTATGGCTTGTTTCACCAGAATCCAGCCCTATACAGTAATCTATGCTCAAAATTGTCAGTACTAGCCAATATAATCCAATCTGTATGATCGTGTGTGTGTGTGTGTGTGTGTGTATTATGATACATGTAATGGAACAAAGATGTTCTAAAATCTCATTGTTGGAACATTAAATGGTGAGTTCTAGGGATATTAAGGCACAGATAGAGCAAAGCAATACTCACAGCTCTTTCAGGCTGGGAAGGGCTTTAATAGCCTGAGGAAATTCCCCCAAATTATTATAGTTCAAGTCCCTAGAAAAAATTGGAAAAATACGTAAGAACATTGAAGGATAGTCACAATTTATAAGGTATTTTGGTACAAATTTTTTTTTTATTTTTAAATCACATCCTCTGGATGGTAATCTTTCTTTGACAACAAATTGCCAGTCCATTTAATTAAATTTACACCTTTTCTTAGATTACTGAATAGAAAAAAGAATCTTAATTCTTCTATGATGTTTTAAGTCAACAACTTTAAAAGCTCAAAGAATTCTCAGAATCACATATTACTGGTGCATTAAATAAACAAATCACCTGAATGGCAGTTCTCCATAAAATAGAATTTATTGACTATCATTTGTAAATGACAATAGCCTGAAACTGAGGTTTCTATTTTAGGTTTAGAGTGGCTTCCTGAAATTCTGGTATGAGGGCAGCTGACCTCAGCCCTAACATCAGCAGGATGACCTAAGTATGAATAAGGAGAAGGACCAGGACGGTTTCATACAACTACGGTCCTCAAGTAGGTTACAAATTGTTGAAAAAGTTCCATTAATTAGGAGAGAGAAAAGCCATAGTGATCTGTACTTTTAAAAGTCTTAATTCTGAGTGTATTTTATTTATTTATTTTTTGGCCATGCCACAAGGCATGTGGGATCTTAGTTCCCCGACCAGGTATCGAACCCTCATCCCTTGCACTGGAAGCGCGGAGGTCTTAACCACTGGACAGTCAGGGAAGTCCCTCTGAGTGTATTTAAACTTTAATTTCTTTTAACCTAAAGAGAATGTTAGCATATGATCAGCGATTGATTTCAGAATGAGAGTAAATAAAATCAAAAGGCCAGCACCTTAGAGACCAATGTTGTTTTCCTTTTCTACATAGAAAAAAATGGTAAATAAAAATTTAACTGGGAAGAAAAGGTTTAATTTTAATATAATTAGAATAATATATTGGAATAATACAAGGTTTAGGATCAGAAGACCCACCCAGTCTTTTGTTCCACTGGTATCTACATACTTAGAAGAACTGGGTTTGGCAGTATCTTTTTCAAGAGCTTCAACTTTCAAATATCCACTGATGCTTACTATCTTTTAGTGGTTTAAACAGGAAAGTGAATTAATAGAGTACTAAAAGATTTTAAGTCTTCTCATTGACTGACAGTTAACCCAAAAATTCAATTAAACAAAATATTACAAACCCTAAGCATTCCAATCAGATGTTACTCACCCATCTAACTGGGACATTCTCTGTATCATTTACTATACCACAATGGCAAATATTATAAATCTCTGAATAAAGGCAACTAGTACAAACCAAAACAACAAAAACAAAGATCCTACTCTTGATTACACACAGCTGCACTATGTCTTTTGCTCATATCATGGTACAATGGACAGGTTTGAAACAGCCAGAATTCTCAAACACTTTAACAATAGAAACAACAATAAAAGTATCCTAAGCAAAATGGAAACCTTCATTGCATTTAGCATATAAAAGCAGAGATGGTATTCAAACCCACTGTTAACAATTAGCAAGGCAACTGAGATGAGGGAGAAAACAAAGAAACAAAACAACTTTTCCAGTATTAATTTTATAAGGTTCAAAGTTCCAAAACTGCCTATCATACTAACAAAAACCAAAGTTTTTGAAAAGGTGTACAGCTTGGCAGACTGAGCTGGTTTTACCATGTCCTTTTGTAAGAAATATCAATCTTGTGCGCCATTTTTAACCAGAAACCTAGATTAGTTTTCATGACTGTGTTATCTGAAGGCAAGACTTTAGTCATGTATTAAAGCAAATTAATAATGAGCTGAACTTAAGACCGTTACTTTTTTCCTTTTTCTGCAATGAAATGCAAAATTGCACTGTCAACTTCCCAAATGTGATCATCCAAAATACGAATAAACTTACAAGGTCTCCAGGTTATCAAGTCCATCGAAACAGCGTTGACCCAGGCTTTTAATTTTATTGTTATGAAGATGCCTACGGAAAAAAGCATCAAAATGACTTTTGCCTCACCCAGAAGCAACTATTATAATGTTTTACATGTCTAAATTGGTAGAGCTTAAAGGAATGGTGCAGCTAAACATTGCAACACTTGACTAATGGAAAACAAATAGCATTGGGTAGATATCTCTTGATAAACACTGCACAGACTCGGATTCACTGAACATAGGAGGCCAGTGGAAAAGGAACATATCTCTAGTGGAAAAGGGGTGCACACATGGAAGATTCTTGAGTATTTACCCATATCCAAACAAAAGTTTTGATGAGCTTTTAATTATATGAAGCGAAACTTTGATGAGTTCTCCTATGGGGAGGTGGGGGAAATTTCAGCTTACATCAGTGAGAATTGGTAACAGATTTTACAAGAAATGCCACTTTTTTATGTCCAAGTTTTTGAAACAACAGAAAATCACATACTCTTTGACTAGACAGTAAAAACATGAAATATCACTGAAACTCATTTTCTATGGGCATCTCCAAAAGGATTCTGCCTCTTTTAACACTGAATGCATTGCTGGGATACAAGTAAAAGCTGTACCAATGTTTGCTGAATGACCCACTTTCTTCTCCTGACTACAAATGGCCATTTATTTTTGAGAGATTCAACTGTTATCATCGAACGTTAATTTTTTAAAAATTATCCTGTTTTGTATTTTTAAAAGTCAGCACATGTAATTTTGTAAAAAAGGCAGATCCCCCAAACACCAGCTCTCCAAGAACATACTCAGTGAGGTACTTTCATAACAATTTGTCACAAGAACTGTGCTGTTGCCCCCAAATTAACACAAATATATAGTATTAAAAGGGGTGGATACTTACAGAACCACCAGGCTGGACAGGTTAGTAAATGCAAAATCCGGGATGCTGGAGATTTTGTTGAGAGCCAAGGTCAGCGCCTGCAGGGTCGGCAGATTGCTGAGGGGATGCACTGGCACCTCTGTCAAACTGTTGTCATCCAGCCACAGATGCCGTAACTGAGTGAGCCCCTCAAAACTGTCCTCAGGCACTGCGGTGATATGGTTGGCATCTAGACGCCTGACAGAAAAAAAACAACCACCTTCAATAATGGATTCTAGTGGAATGAGTCAAGGCAAGTCACACAACTCTTAGGGTTCAAAAAAAAAAAAAAAAAATGGAGTTATAAAAATGACCAAAGCCACAGCATCCCTTATTTCTTTAATTTCACTAGAAGTTTTCCTAAAATCTAACAATGTTTCCAAGACCAGCATATGGAACTCAGTTGTCTCCCTTCCTTCATAACAAAGGGATGCGTACAAATCTGAATCCTTCAAGAATCCTTGGCTAAGCACAACTGTACGGCAGAATGATATATTAAAGAAAGAAAGAAACCCTCAAAGCTCAAGCTCGAATTTCATGTTTCAGAATGTACTTATCAAAAATATAGAAAAACAGGGACTTCCTTGGTGGCGCAGTGGTTAAGAATCCGCCTGCCAATGCAGGGGACACGGGTTCAATCCCTGGCCTGGGAAGATCCCACGTGCCGCGGAGCAACTAAGCCCGTGCACCATGACTGCTGAAGCCTGCGCTCTAGAGCCCGTGCTCTGCAACAAGAGAAGCCATGACAATGAGAAACCCGCACATCGCAACAAAGAGTAGCCCCCCCTGGCTACAACTAGAGAAAGCCTGCCCGCAGCAGCGAAGACCCAACACAGCCAAAAATAAATAAATAAATTTATTAAAAAAATATATATATATATATATACAGAAAAACAACAAGAAGAAACTAAGCTGACCAAATAATCTATTTTACTTACAGTTTTATAACTAATATTTGATATTAAATTTAATTGCTATTCTGACTTGGTACCAAAGGGGAAAGAGTAAGAACATATTTACAATTTTTTTCTACGGCAACAAACCATTTCCATAGATTCTCAACAATCCTTATTACCACCAGGCAAGTTAAAAATATAAGTGTCACGTACTGGCAAAGCAACCCTCTCCTCTTCTCTTAGGCCTAAGTACATTTGAAAAATTAGTTTGTCAAAATTAACAGATATTAAGAAAAAGGCAAACTGTCCCGAGGAAAAAATTAAACAGCTCCTTCGATCAACGTTACTGTGGCTTTAGAGTTTCTTTGATTTTCCCCAAAATTTTGGAATTAAGGACACCTTACTAATAGGATTACCCATACTTAAAAATTAAATCCCCATCTGAAAATCTGAGAAACCAAGTCCTAAATGTTAGTGTTGACACAACCAGGCGTAATTGTTGGAATAACTGCTTTTCGCCAAAATGACAAGTTAGTATTAATATGATGAGGAACCATATGCACCAGGCAAATCACAACTTTCTTTGCAAATACCTTGTTGATATAACCTCACTATTTAAATACATATCTCACAGGCTTGGATCTCTTGGTGAAAATTAGGGAACACTAGAAAACAGCTGCAAGGTCAAAACGGCAGCCCATTTTTTTAAAGAAATCAACTTTGGCAGCCTTCAAGTTCAGGAAATTCTGACTTCAGAGTGGTTTTTGTGCCTCCTGTTTCCCTGTGCTGCTCCAGCTTCGGATCCTGCCATAAGTGTCCCTTTCCCCTCCATGCAAGTGCTGAGCCCCCGCTCCCAACTAACTGCCCCAGCCCCAAATGCAGTCTCCTTTCCAGAGGCAGATTGGCTGAGGTCAAAGACCCTTGGTCCCGTTAAGGATCTGATGGAAGCCTTCTGTTTGATAGGATAACTTGAAGAGCACTAAAAAGTGGGGAGATTCAGAAACTGAGCAGCTGCCTTAAGAATCCACTTAGAAACAAACAGTTTTAGGTTTGTTTATTCCTTGTACTTTCTAGAACCTACCTACCCCTGAGAAGAGACAGGCATCCTTTATATAACAGATTGGCAAAGTACTGGCTACAGAGCTGCTTAGCAGATTTTCTTTAACGAGTAGATGACAGTGTGTTCAAGCACACACACATACACACATACACACGCACACGCTTCACAGCCTCAAGGAACTTCTACTTAGGGAGAGACAGACATTTTGTTGGGGCGGAGGGAGTTAAGGACATTTATTTCACATTCACACATCTGGACATTTTCTATAAATAATGTGGAGCTGAAATATAATCATACAATTAACCATATAATGCAACTAAATCATGCAATTAAATTCTACACGTAGCTAAATCTATCTGCAATTCATGCAACACATGTAAACTGAGAATCTTATTAGGCACAAAAGGTAAAAATGGTGAACACGACAGGAATGAGGAGACTGACCCACATTCTAGTGGGGACGGACCCACAATATAATTAACAGACTGAAAAATGACTGGAGAGTGCTTAAAAAGTGCTATGAAGTAAATAAACAGGGTACTGAGATCAGGATTAGCAGGGGCTGAGGGGGCGGGTAGCTTCTTACAATGTATTGGTCAGGAAAAGCATCTCTAAGAAGGTGGCATTAAACTGAGATCCAGAGCAAGTGGCAAAGGAAGCTGCGCAAGGAGTGTTTGAGGCAACGGGAACAGTGAGGGCAGAGACTCAGTAGCAGAAACCAACTGGGTGTGGTCCCAGCAACTCCCAGAAGGTCCGAGTGACTAGAACACAGGAGGAAGAGAGTGGAGGGTCCAGGGAGACACAGATGCGGATGCAAATGGGGACCAGATGACGCAGAGCCCCATTAGGCCAGGTGAGGATTTAGATTGTATTTTAAGCACAAACTGAAATCCCTCCCCAGTTTCTCAGTGTCACAACAGTTTAAAAGTTTAAATTGCTCATGTTATAAGAATGAGGATAATGTTCATTCACACTCAACAAAATAATGAGCAGCGCTTCCCACACACACACACACACACACACACACACAACACTCCACTGACATTAAGTCCTCTCTATATGTGTTTCATTAAGATGTACATCCAGTATAAGGTGAATAAGTACTCGGGATGTAATGCACAACATGATAGATATAATTAACACCGCTGAATGTTACATATAAATGCTGTTAAGAGAATAAATCCTGAGCTCTCATCAAAAGGAAAAAAATTTTTTTTTCTATTTCTTTAAGTATCTGTATGAGATGATGTATTTTCACTAAATTTATTGTGGTAATTATTTCATGATGTACATAAGTCAAATCATTATGCTGTACACCTTAAACTTATACAGTACTATATGTCAATCATATTTCAATAAAACGGGAAGAAAAAAAAGATGTGGCAAAAAACTATAATAAGAAAAGTTGTCTAGACTTATTTATTTATTTATTTATTTATTTATCTATCTATCTATCTGTCTTGGTTGTGTTGGGTCTTCGTTGCTGCGCACAGGCTTTCTCTAGTTGCAGCGAGCGGGGGCTACTCTGCGTTGTGGTGCACAGGCTTCTCATTGCAGTGGTTTCTCTTGCTGCAGAGCCCGGGCTCTAGGCACGCGGCCTTCAGTAGTTGTGGCACGTGGGCTCAGTAGTTGTGGCTCACGGGCTGTAGAGCACAGGCTCAGTAGTTGCGGCGCACGGGCTCAGTTGCTCTGCGGCATGTGGGATCCCCCCGGACCAGGGATCAAACCCGTGTCCCCTGCATTGGCAGGCAGACTTTTAACCACTGTGCCACCAGGGAAGTCCCTTCTAGACCTTTTTAACATAAGTCCAGTATTATATACACCATTTAGGCTCCTGCAGAATTCTGTGCTACACCCCACCAAAGAAAAGGGGTGGTCTTAACTTAGCAAGATAACCAGGTGAGTTCTGAGCTAAGATAGTAATGAAACTACCTTCTATGCAACATAATAATACAACAATAAATGCACAGACACAATTTCCTCTGTTAAAAATTTCCCCAAATTGTAAAGTCAGCCATACGTAAGAGATCAAAAGGAAGAAATCTGGGAAAATGGAACCCTTAAATAAAAAGTTAATGAGAAAAAGGATTTGTGGTGACTCAAATGGTTAATTCTTATGCCTCAATCCACATGTGGGTGTTGGTGGCACACCCATAAATGTAATGAGTTTGCACTTACACTGAGATCAATGTTTCACAGAGAAATGGTCTTAGAAAGCGTGGGTTTGTACCAAGGACCTATACTATTAAAATTCATCCTGGGCTTCCCTGGTGGCACAGTGGTTGAGAGTCTGCCTGCCAGTGCAGGGGACACGGGTTCGAGCCCTGGTCTGGGAAGATCCCACATGCCGCGGAGCAACTAGGCCCGTGAGCCACAACTACTGAGCCTGCGCGTCTGGAGCCTATGCTCCGCAACAAGAGAGGCCGCGATGGTGAGAGGCCGGCGCACCGCGATGAGGAGTGGCCCCCGCTTGCCGCAACTAGAGAAAGCCCTCGCACAGAGACGAAGACCCAACACAGCCAAAAATAAATAAATAAATAAATAAATGGATCATCACATTAAAAAAAAAAAAAAAATTCATCCTAACTAACAGACCAAAAACCAAAATACTGTAACTGATTCTTTCAATAGGGGCAGTAAATGGCATTAGATATCTCACAACGTGAAGAGATTATGTGGCTTAAGTTATTTTACCATTTCAACTTCGTTTGGCAAGAGATAACTATTACTTTATTTAAGTGCACTTGAGTTGTTAAACAGTTAACAATGTATTAACTAAATTCCCTTACTATTTTTGTCTTTAAAATGTGCTTCTTTTCCCTATTCTCAAAAGCCTGTTTTATATCTTACTGAGACTCACATACTTTTTTCTCTTGCCGTAAGTGAAATTACAATAACAATTTTAAATGCAGCTATTTACTGATGAATGTCTATGTTATCATAAACACTTGTTCTGTGTAATCAAAAGCTCTCCCTTTTTCTCTCTACTCCTCACTTACCAATAATGTAGACATTATAGTATTATATTCTGTTACCAGTTTCAAATTCAAAATACTTAAATTCTGTTACGGTAGAAAACCTAGGAAATTTAGTCTTTGAAATCCTTTAATAGTCAATATAAGTGTGAACAACTATAAAGAAAAAAATTCTAGTGGAGCAAATTCTGACATGTCATTTTAATATCCTGCTCAGGCAACGCTTTAGCCATTTTCATGGCTTCGTGGAAGGTTGTTAGGTTAGCTTTTTATTAATATCTACAATTCACTTTCAGATTTTATAGCCATCGTCACCCACTTGCAGCAAACCACTTCTGGTCAATTTCAAGCCCTAATGAACTTTGCTCCTTCTGAGCACTATTTCAAAACCACAAGGAAATCTTTCATGTAATTCAGGTCTGAAGATCAGATTTGCAAACTGACTCAAGTGTTGATAACACTGTTTTACACCAGGACAGAATTTCAATTGTATCTAACTTGACCACTGCACCCACTATGCTAACAAACCCATGAACATTTCCTTCTTAAATAAAACAGGCCTGGCACACAGCTCCTTATATTTCTGATACATATAAAAAAAATCCCAATGCCTTTATTTAAAAAGTAGTTTGACTCCTCTCCTTACCCCTACCTCCCTCCCATCCCAATTTGGGAGATAATTTAAACAATGCACTGCACTCAGTGAGTGATGAGCACAGTATGCTTGTTTAAAACATTATTTTAGAGGAAGAAACCTATGATTTTTGTGAAAATACTTTATTTTTTTTAACTTTTTATTTTATATTGGAGTACAGTTGATTAACACTGTTGTGTTAGTTTCAGGTGTACAGCAAAGTGATCCAGTTATACATATACATGTATCTATTCTTTTTCAAATTTTTTTCCCATCTAAATGATCAAAAATACCACGTGCACTTTAGAGTACTTATGGACCACAAATTAGAAAAGAATCTATTTGTATATTTTCTTGGTAATTTTTCTAATGTTCAAAGATTTTAGCCTTCTCTTTTTCAGCCTTCCAACTAGACAAAATGATTGAGTATTTTGATCATTAAGTCTTGGGAAATAAGAACAATCCTGTATGAAGGTTTTGAAGGAAAACAAATTCTGAAGTAGCAAAAGAAAAAGAGAACTATTTAAAATGTCTAATGAATTCAGATCCAAGGGAGGTAAGATGGCTCCTTCTGTGTACATCCGTCCAAGGTTAGAAATGGTGCAGAGGCAGCAAAATCACGGAACTCATTCCAACCTATTCCCTGAAATAGTCTATTTGGAATCCCATTCAATTAGTGATGGCAAATAATGAATCCTTATGTTCCATAACTTGGCATTTGGTGAAATGAGCTACTTAACAAATATCTACCTTAAATTAAACTTATATTGAAACCAGAACTTAAATGGCCAATATCCCAGATACTCCTTTTTATGATAGTAGATACACTTTAAAGTTTAACCTTTACAGCATATGCTATGCTTTATTAGTACATATTTTCATTTTCATATTACTGCACATTAACTACCAGACTATCTAATCTAAAATCAAAGGTAATCTATAATTTACAATTTCCAATGATGTGCTTTTGGAGCAGTTATAAATGGTTTTATATCAGCGAGTGGAAGGGACAAGCCCATCAGTCACTTTCACCTATGTCTTCTCTAGCTCATGTGCATCTCTACAAATGCTCACCTTTACAGTTATTTCAAAGGGCAATAAAAAAAAATTTATGGGACAGATTAGTACACAAATATGTGATGTGGTTATACCCTAATTTTATAATTAAAATTATAAACACCTAAGTGTGTAACTATTACAGTTTTTCATTCAGTGATTCTCAGAACTTCTGTATCCATGAGGATGATCTGGGGAAATTTTTTAAAATACAGCTTCTTGGACCCTACCTTTAAAGAGACAGTATCATGACTCCTAGGGTATGGCCTAAGAATCTGCATTCTAGCAATATCCCCCTAGTGATTTTGTTGAGGGTGGGCCAAGTACCACACTTTGAGAAACTAGGCCCTAGTCCCACTGTATTTAGTGTTAGGACATGAACTGAGGCAATGCAAATTTGTGTTCATCAGTGTAGCAGAATAAGAAACTAATGAAATTGCTTGTTTTAAAGACTACTTTTTCATTACTTTCAGATGATTCCTTCACCTAGTTAGGCAAATTGGGTAATCTAGTAATCAAAAGAAAGAACAGATAAAACAGTCATCATTATTAATATTAATAGATTCTACAAATGTTTATTGAGCACTTACTACAAGTCAGATATTGTTAAAAGTGCTTTTCATGCATTAAAGTACATGGTAGGTAATAAGCAAACTACTGCACAGAGAATTTTAAGTAACGTGCCCCAAACCAGCTACCAGCTAACAAGGGGCAGAGTTGGGATGCAAAACCAGACAGGCCTGTTTCAGAATTCTAATTAATCTGAATTTATCTGAACTTCTTTTGAGAGCAATGTAAACATTCTGACAGATAAATATGCAAAGGGCTTCTCTTAATCTTGGCGAAAGATTACAATAACCACATGCTTCAGTTCAGTGCTTCTCAACCTTTTCTAAAACCGAGCGCCTGAAGACAGAGAAGCTGGATCTTCTAACCCAGGGATGGGGAGACCTGACAACACTAGTCCACAACACGCAGTCTAGTCATGAACAAATACCTGTTTATGTAACATAAAAATGGTTGTTTCTTTAGAATCTTCTGTGGGTTTGCATGGTTCCTGTGATACTACTGCTGCTTACCTGATCCCCCCACTCTAGGGGGAAGCGGGGTGTGCATAGCTAAACCATGGAGGCAATGACCCCCGTTCTCTAGGTTCATATACATATTAATACATACATACGTTTATATGGGAAAGAATTCAAACAAGAATAAAGTGAAGTGCTATGCGAAAAAGTTTTTGAAAATAGTGGCTAAACATGGTAAAAACCAAGAGCTGAAATCTTTTTTGTAATTTAAGTATAGTTGATTTACAATGTTGTGTTAGTTTCTGGTGTACAACAAAGTGATTCAGTTTTACACACACACACACATATATATATATATATTTCATATTCTTTTCCATTATGGTTTATTATAGGATACTGAACATAGTTCCCTGTGCTATACAGTAGGACCTTGCTGTTTAAGAGCTGAAATTTTGAACATTCCACATCAAACCAAACTTTCCTCAAAAAAAAACCTGAGAAAAAGACAGCACAGGCGATGAAGTCACCACCCCTGGTGAGTGTTCAACATCCACAGATGAGAATCCATAATTAATTTGCTCTGATGATCATTACCACCCGAAACAGAAACCTCTCTGTGGCTGTTTCTTGAGCGTCATGGCACAAGACTCTAGAACTTCTGTACACACATAACCCTGATTCCACAGAGGGTGTAATCACCTGCTACATGCAAGCTTGTAGCTTTCTCCCAGCCTTGGAGACAGGATATTTCAATGGACATTTCAGTAACAGCAACTAGCCATCCCCATTTTTATCCCAGATGAGAGAATACTTCTCTTCTTTCCCTAGGATTCCAGTTCTTTACCTATTTAGTAGCCAGAGTGGTCTCCTAATGATTCAAGAATGCAGAAAACCAAAAAGTTACTTACAAAGACTGCAAAGCACTCAGTCCTCGAATGGCTTCACTGGGTACTGTTTTCAACTGGTTGTTCTGGAGAGTTCTGGAAGGAAATTTTTGGTTAGTGAATAAGAAGCAATTATGACCATTTTTTCTTAGAAGAATTTAGAACCATTTCTTTCCAAAAAAAGCTTTCCAATAGCAAAAAGAGGAGGAGGAGTCGAGGTGGAAAGCACCCAAGATAAGAGAGTTGCCACAGAGCAAGAGGCATTTGTCGTAAAGGCAGAAATGAAACCTAGGCCCCTGCCCCAAGCCATCTCCTAACACAGACCTGCTGGGTCAGCCAGGATTGTTTCATTCTCAGGAATTAAGGCACCCTAATTAATATTCATCACCCAAGGTACCATTAGTGTTAACTGGGAGGTATAACAAGTTAACTGGGAGGTATAGCAAGCAAACCCACTAGAATCCCTAATGCCTTTTCAAATTGAAATAAAGCACAGCCCAGAAACACGTACATTAGAGAAAGACAATTTTGCCAAGAGGACAGCAGACCCTGAGCTCTTAGGGGGCAGTGGCCACGTCCCCAGTGAATGCAGGGCCAGGGCAGAAATAAAGCTTTAATTATCTAATACTCTCCGACCTGGAGAATGGAGGTACAGATCAGTAATGAACATGAAGTCTTTACTAGTTTTGCCTAATGTCCTTCCTGGTCATATTAATGAAATGACTGCCTGACAAGAATCATCACCACCGAATGGAATGGAAAAGGGCCCGTCTAACTCACTGAACCAGAGAGGTCTAGTGACTTACAGATGGGTCACCCAGCGAGGCAGTGGCGAGGTGGGGCCGGCAGTCAGTTCACCGGCTCCCCAATGTGCCAGTTCCTCACCACTACCAGGAATTTATTTCCTGATCTCTCACAGGCCCTGTAAATCATAGGCATCTCAATTCCCTTCAGCTCTAAAATGATTTTACATTTGGAGATCTTGGAAGCCTTTTTCCCTTTAGGGTCAGCTCATGTAAAGTTCTTAGAGCTATAAACGAGGTAGAAACAAAACCTTACCAGTGAAGTTTAAATACGATTTTGATTCAATGCATTAGCCACACAAAAAGCCTAACATTCAATTGTAATGCACCAGAGGTCAGAGCGCCTGTTATTTAGACGTTAACTTTTGTTATCTAGACCCAAGGTTGCCTAAATCAGCCTCTAGCCTCCCACACTACCCATTGGCTACTCCTTAAATCTTTTAATCCTGAACTAAAAGAAACTGTGCTTAACCTAGCTCCGAGCATGTTGACTACGCAGAAAGAAAATACACAGCCAGCTGTGAAACTCTAAAATTGCATTACTTACAGAACTTTGAGTTCTTTCAACCCCGACAAGGCCTTTGGGTGGATAAAAGAAAGGTCGTTGCCAGCCAGTCGTCTAGGAGAAAAAAAAAGTAGCAAGAGAAAAATAGTAATTCAGACTCTTAAAATTCATAACTCACAATAACCCAATCTGCTATTGAAGCTCTACATTAAACATCTCTCTAGTCTATCCGACATTAAACATGGACTTAAACCTCTGCTAAAGCGATCCCAAGGTTCTTCCAATGAGATAAATGCCTCTAGAATTTTTTTTTTAACTTCAATACAATAATTTAAACAGGCACATTTTTATTCTGGTGAGGTCAAGCAAGCCAAAACATATTAGACCAAATTAAGTTTGCTATTCATGGTCACTCTCGGCCGCTTGCGGTGTTTTCCAGGTGCCTCATAAATACAGAGCACTGGGCAGCAGGCAGGAGTTTTATACAGATCAGAGCGCACCAGTCTGTCAAGGAGGAATGAATGCCTTCAGGAGACAAGGAGAGCCTGTTATCTCTCCATAACCAAGGGCAGCATATTCCGTGCAAAAGAGAGGCAAAAAGTGAAAGTCACTATAAGCATGACTTTCCAAACAAAGGCATGTTTTTTTTTAAAAGATAAATGTTTTCCTAAAGACATTTCAAAGTGACAAATTTAAGTGCGAGTAAGAGTGGAGTAAGAAAAGGATAAGAAGTCCTTGGGTCCTTTTGTAAGAGAGGAGCACACAATTCATCCTGAGCCCCACTTTTTCTCCCATTTTCCCAAACACTCAGACATGGGAGGAAAAGTTGGACAGAGAACTTTAGGGAGAAGAAGCAGGAAGCAGGGCAGCAACTCGTATGAGTGACTTGTAAACAGGTGAACGGGAGGCAGGTTTTCAAGTACAGTTGACCCTTGAATAACAGCGGGTTTGAGCGGCATGGGTTCACATCCACGCAGATCTTTTCCAATAATAAATACTGTACCACACAGTCCGAGGTTGGCGGAATCCGTGGGTGTGGAAGAACCTTGGATAAGGGGTGGGAGTGGGGGTGATGATACATTATCAGTGGATTAACCCCCCATGTTATTCAAGGGTCAACTGTATTGACTTAAAAATGATAGTTGCGTGCCCCGATGATTAAACATAGGACTGTTCCAGCTTCCTGGTTCCATCAGGGGAACTCTCCCAAGCAATGAGATTCTGTATGCGTGATTTTTTTTTAAAATGCTTTCTCCCCATCAGGTCTTAGGATCATAGTCATCAAGTCATATTAAATCCTCCTCGAATGGGTCTAATTTCCATTGCCCTTTCTCTTCTTTCTGTAAGCACCCTGCCCTCCTGAGCCTTATTCGGCAATTCATTCATTCACTAAAAAGTTTCATTCACTGATTAACAAATATGAGCACCTATTCAGCTCCAGGCAGAGGACATCCTTTCCTTAGACTTCAAGTCCCCCCACTTCAATCTGTTCTTCTTAGACACCCTGATTTTAGGGACATAAGGAGGGCTCCTTTACCCTTCCTAAAACTTGAAGTCACAGAGATCTGAAACTATTTTTTAGATGCATTATTTTCTCTTGAAGTTTTTGTCCCAGTTAAAATGCAAATAGCCCTGGAAAGGATAATACTTGATCCTTACTAACTAAGCATTAACACAGAAATGTGTACTGAAGGGGTGTGTGTGTGTGTGTGTGTGTGTGTGTGTGTGTGTGTGTGTGTGTGTGTGTTGCAGGGAATGGGAAAGTGAAAGAGGACTCAGAAACCAAGAGTGAGTGTGTAGAATTATTTCTTCAATTGCAAGGACAACCATGCTGGATTCTCAGGCAACACTACAGGTTTAACACAGGGTTCATGCCCCTAAACTAAATTCTCCCTAGAAAGCCCTCTCACCGTGCACGACTTTGTTTCTCACAAGGCACCCTAGCACCTAAGCTCTAAACTGCATGCCCTTCAAGGGCATCCCTCAACCCAGGCTCACAACAGCTTACTCTGCACCATCAGCCTCATGGCCTTTCACCTCATTGGGTTCACCATATGTAAAATGAGGGACCGCAGAAGATGGTGTTAAGACTTTTCAACACTTCTATTTAAAACTATTCCTCCTCAGCAAATCCTCTGGGCTCTAGACTAGCCAGCTTGACCACTATGTCCTTAAATGCTTCACCTCACAACCTCATCTTCACCCCTTAAATCCCTGACTCCAGTGTGACTTCCCTAAAAAATGTCAGTTCTTACCAACATGCCTTATGTGTGAATTCTTGGAAGGCATAACTAAACAGGCTACCTTCTACTGGCTGTTTCTAGCACATTAGTTTTATAGGCCAAGTACAAAAGCTTCCAAGAACAGAGCATGCATCCCACAATTCTGTCACCACCTACCAGTGTGTCAACCCATTAGTCAGAAATTGCATTCTCAGCATTTCCTCCTTGAAGACAGATAGCATCCTATAGTCTACCTTAGTGCAGGCTTAGTACAAGCCCTCTCGAGGGGCTTTCTACACCCCAGACTCACTAATTACATTCAACTGATAATGCTCATTGCTGTAATGCAGTGTGTAAAAGGTCACATTTTATAAGATCAAATTGGACCATTAGGACTAGAAGGGACAATAGCCTCCTTCCCCCCAGGGCAGCAAGTAGTCACGTGACTCTGTTATCTGCAAGACCAGCCTTAAGAAGCTCAAGTCCACCAAAAAATGAACACTGTAAACAGACCAAGGCTGTCACAGGATTCTTGTGCTTTCGTCTCTTACTTTTGAATGTCCCCCTATCTATGGGCTGTCCTTGAGGAGTTCAGTCTATTGTACTAGGGCTCATGAAAAGAGGATTTTACAAGGTGACAAAGGAAGTGGCAAAGCACAGAACACCTGATTACCTTTACTTGTCAACAGAAAACAGTGCTGAGCCACATTAGCCAAAACATTTACTTCCTTGTCCCAATGAGCTGCCTCTTTATAAGCCTGGGAAAGCTAAAGGAGCCTAACTTCCAAAAGCATCCTTTCTTTCTACACTACTTCCAGTTCACAGAAATGACCAAATGAGCTGTGCACGTGACTTATCCTGAAATCCAGGCTTGCTCTCTGGAGAAGCCAACACTGCTAGGATGCGGGCGGGGGGCGGTGATAATGCTGAGCGAGGGGGGGCTCACACCACTCTGATTACTTCGTTCCTTAGGAGAGTAAACAGATCAGGTGGAGCCTTCAGGAATGTATCTACCCATGTTTACCTAGCTCCTGGGTTAATGAATAATAAACAGGGCAGCCTCTGCAGCTTCAGCAATTGCACCCTCCCAAGCCTCTTTATATTTTGCTGATTTTATGACCCAGTACTTCTTATAGTAGACCCCGGGGATGCTTCATGTCCAAAAACTCAGATCCAGGAGAGAGCAAAGTGAATAAAGAACAGGGTTAGGGACAAAGTCCCAAAATCTCTGGGAGAAAAAACCCTACCATGTCATGTGCCCAGAGCAGTTGCAGGCACTGAGCTAGGTGGTTTACATTCTTTCCTTTTAATCATCTCCTGACAGTGGCCTCACTCCTGAGTCCCTGAGAGGTTAGGTGACTTGGCAGAAGTCACACAGCAGGTGAGCGGAGGAGCCAGCTTTCCAGTTCTCGCCTGACTGGCTCCAGCGCTTATCCGCGTCCTTCGGCAGCTCGATGCCTCTGGTGTGTCACCAAGAGGCTGGGAAATAATTCCCAGAAGGTGAAACAAAGGGGACCTGGGCAAGTTAATAGCCTGGTTTGAGGAGCAACAGCTCTCACCCAGCAGATCAGTGCTCACAGCAGGGACTACGGCATTAGGAGCTCAGAACTGCAATTATGGAGGAATTTCCCCACAGCCAAAGGTGACCAGCGGGAAATGGGGGAAGATGGGATCCCTGGGTGGCTAAGGGTGGCGGGTGGCATGCCCTAAATTCACTCTGACTCTATTTAGGGTACACAGCAGTCTCCACTGTGCTTTTTTAGCAACTCCCAAAGAAAAAGAGATGGCTGATCCCGAGGAAGAATTTGTCACCCATGGCCCTCTACTAGCGAAGGGCAGCTCCTTCCCCTTCTAGGCCTGCATTTGTCTGTGCTACACCCAACAGTTTTCTCAGCGTCTCACTTCATGAGGACCTACTGGCTGGCTCCAGAGAACTTTTTTAATGTGGTAAATAATGATATTTATATCTTTTACTATTCTTCCAATGACTGTGAAGCCCTAAAGAAAAAAGTCATTAGGGTGAGAACAGAAGAGTGAAAAGTGGTACCATCTTCTGCCTGCTAAAGGTGGGCGGTCCCAGGCATCACTGCCTACCCCTCTGCGTCCCGTAGCTCTTCAGTCTCCAAAGCCCATAGGGAGCCTCGTGCAAAGTCTCCATCCATCCACTCTTTTACTCCTCCTCCTGCCACCTGAGTCTAGACCCTCATTTCCTTCTTCCTGGATTAGTTGCCATGAAACTCCACAAGACTCCTGCCTCAAACCACTTCATTATAACACTGTGAGATCTAAATCTTAAAAAGCACAACTCTGAGCATTTTCCCAAAGGCATTTTTTTCCCCACTGAATTAGCTAGACCTTCAGTATGATCCTCTCTTCCCTTTTCACCTTATTCCCGAATGTTCCTTGTGCCCTACGTTTTAGGACACCCTGCTTTCCCACCTCGGACTCTTTGCTCACTCATGGCACTGCCTTTGTCTGAAATACCTCCAACTCCAGTCTCTGCCAGCTGAAACCTTATTCATCATCATTGCAAACTGCATGCTACCAACAATGTGGAACTATTATGATATACCCTTTCTTGGATTCCACAGGTTATCTCAGACGCAGCTCTCTCGTCGGGTGCATCTTATTTTGCCTCTGGTTACTATGAACTTGTTGCAACTCCTTCAACTGTATTATAGGTGCCTTATGGGCAGTGACTAGGTCGTATTCATTTTGGATCCTCTTGTGTGGGACCTTAGATGAAAGAGACACGCAGTATTTGCTGTAATGCCTCAACTAAACCCCAGTATAAGACTCTGGATTCAAAAAAGGTAACACTGCTATTTAAGGTGTGGGGAAAGCTGACTTCGCTTTTCTGCATGTTTTCTCCTCTTGTTTCATTGCTACTCCCCCACTCCCCTCTGCTCTCCTAACGGGACAGAACTACTTGGGCTTGATTTGAAAATGCTATGGCAACAATTTTCTTTCTTAACCTGTTCTGGTAGTATATTTTCTTAAGGAAGTGGGATGGACCTTGAACATGAGAACACCATCTCCCGGTCAACAGTGTTATCTCAACACACGCTTGGTCGTGCACACAATCACACAGAATTAAAACAAGTCTAGCAGGACTTCAAATGGGGACACAGTCTATCTCAAGGCAACTCCTATTTATTCTGCTTGTTAAAACAGTCCCAGAAGCAGAGATGGAGAGGGTAGAGACAGAGAAAGGGTGGAGGAGAGGGAAACTGATCCATTAGCCTTCCACGCTCCCTTCGGATTTGGAACTGTTCCAGGAAACAAGATACAAGAGTCTCAGCGTATAATGTCTTTATGAGTCTGTTTTGTGTGCATTTTTATTCATAAGGACCATGGATTCACATTAGGGGCTCCTTCTAGGGGAGGCTAGAGTTTTCAATTATATCCTCGATTCTTAATGCATATGCTACATGATATTTTCTATCTGCCATCCCTCCCAGAAGAAGGAAAGCAGGAACAGCGCTGGTTAAATGGACACTGGTCCGTGGTCACCTGTGCCAGAGGGTTCCTACCTTCGTGAGATGCGCTGAATAGACTGGGATTTCTTCACTTGGGAAGCAATTTAAAGCAACAAGAAAGGCGAGTGTGAAATAGACAGTATGCCAATTGGTGTCATGTCTCTGAGAAGTGCCTGGATCTAGGTTTCTTCTGGTCTATGACAGAAATGTCCCCGTAGCCATTTGGCTGGAATTCCAGCCAAGAATCAGTGGGGTAAGGACTATACTATCCACACTGACTAGACACATGGGCTGGCTAGGGGGAGGGCGGAGGAGGGGTCAGAAGCTTCCAGCAGCTGTTGTGAGGAGCCATGGGGAGGAGTCAGCAGAGGGAGGCAAAGCAACTGCAGCAGGAAGGCCCAGGCCCCAGTACGCGCTGCACGCAAACTACAGAGAGATTTGCTTGTGGCAATTTCTCCATCCCCTGGTGGGGAGGACCTGGACCACAGGCGACAGAGCCACAGCCTCCCAGCTGCTCACATGCCCACCGCCACTCTGCAGAGGTGGCTACCGGATGGCCTGGCCTTGTGGCAAGTCCTGCCAGAAGAACGACAGTGAGCACCACCCTTCCCTTCTGGGCCCCGTTTATCTACCCCTTGGCCACGGCTTCTCGCCTCCCTCACCGTTTCTTTCCACACCTACGTGTCCCCACCCCCAAGAGATCCTCATTCAACGCCACGCATACGACCTCTCCCAGATGGGACCCACACACATCTGGGCTGCCCCTCCTGAGATGCCATTAAATTCTCTCGAGTGGGTGCACCATCACGGTGCCACGCTCCGGGCCAAGTTCCACAGATGCAACCACGAGCCCTGCCTCTGCCTTCAGAGATGGCGCGTCCAGTTCAAAACTGAACTGGGCCAGGAAGGCCACGCACGGGAAAGCGTCCAACAGGAGGTGAGCGACGCTCTCCTATGAAATATAATTTGACATCAGCAGGACCCAAAATGTTTGCAACAGTTTTAAAAGTAAAATTTTAAAAAACGGATAATGTGTACCTCTAATACGTCCTTCATCATCTCTTTCTTTATATCTTAAGGCCCTACTATGGGCTCAGAACTCTGCTGGCTCCTGTGAAAAATTGAGAACTCAGGAAGTGTACTGTTCCCATTTAGGGATATTTGGTATCAGTACATCTTAACTAACATTGGTGTAACAGTTTTCATTGTCATTACCCCACCATGTTGCAGTGGGCCTGCTCCTGTTATTTTTTTTTTAAACAGATGAGGAAAGTGAGCCTCTGTTTCCTCTGTGCCTTGTCTAAGATCCTACAGCATAGCTAAAGAATGTAAATCTTAGAGATAAAATAAGGTGATCAAAACAAAATAATGGAAACTCTAGAAACAAAACCATGTTGTTTTGTGACTGACTTTCAAAGGACCAAAGGATGTGGCTCTTTTCTTGGTAATGCCGAGGGCCAACCACTGACTAGCATCCTTGACAGGTCTCCTTGGACATTCTTCCCACCAAGGTTAAATAAACTTCATCCGCCACAGTAGAACAGAGAGTCCTGAATCAACTAACAATGTTTTACCCTATTTCTTCACATACCAGGGAAGAGTTTTATACTTTCATATAACTTTCATGGAAGAATATGTAAAAATTAAATATATTTTTTGAACATGCATGTATTAAGAACCCTTATTATTCCCAAGGTTTTTTAATGTAGTCTTCCTTTGCAGAGAGGGAAAAATTATTTCATATATATATCATATTACATAGTTCTGTCTAAATGCACAAAAATGAAAGTAGTAATGCTTAACAAAAAATAAGCTTGTCCTTGCTAAAACTCAGTCTACAGGCCATCTAGAACTCTTCCACATACTAAAAGAGCTTTATTCAATTCAAGAAACTTAAGTTCCACCGGCACCCGACTGCCCTTTTGTGTCTCTCACTTCCTCTTAGAGTAAGTAACCCATAGAAGACTTTATTTTATAGGTAAATCAATAAAAACCCCGGCAATAGTTACATTTCCTGAGCAAAGTTTATCCTGACAACCTAGTCATTTATCTTCTGGCACTAAACACATGTAATATCTAGCCATATGAGGAAACGTGTTACAGCTTAAAAAAAAAAATTTACAGCTAACATCAACCAACAAATATTGACCTTCTACTACAAGCCAAACACCATAGGTATGGCAAAGTTAAGTACTGAGTTTTCCCAAGACATTTCTCATTTCTTTTCTTTTAAATAAGGATAATTCATTAAACATAAGACGTCAGTGGAATTTAGTTTTTATATAGGCTGATAATAAACTCAAAATAAGAAGAGATCCTTTGTCTTAACCCTTCCCTCAATTTCAAATTCAAAAATGTGGTCACTGTCACCAAAGGTCATGCAGGAGGTGTGTGACAATAAGTGCTGCTCTTAGAGGAAAGTCCATGGAGTTGAATAGACAGGTGCATACTGACACGCTTAGAGCACAAAATAACAAGGCACTCAATCCAGCATTAAATGGTGAGGGGCAGAGAAAGTGCAAGAGGAATTTGGATAAGGACCAGGGAAGGCTTCTTATGGCAGAAAGGGCTCAAAATAGACTGAATAAAATGGGTAAGCTGTGAATTGGATAGAGAGGAACTATGGTACATACTGTTGGTTGCCTACCACATACCCACTCAAGACTTCGTGGCAGAGCCTGGGTTTATTCAAATATGACTTAGCTCCATTAGTAAATTCTGATTGGTCTTAACCAATCATGCTGAGAAAAGAAATTACATACATATACTAAGAGAAAAGTCGGGAAGTATAAACAACAAAATATTAACCGTGGGTATTGCTCAGTGCAAGATAATAGGTGATTACTTTTCCTCCCTTCTCCTTATCTTTCTATGCATCCAGACTTTAAAAATTGAGTATCCATTAATTTTAGGATCATTTCCTTACAAAGGCAAGTGCATCAATGATACAAATATTTCTAGCAGCTCTAACGTAATCTTTGACATGTACATAAAGTCCAGCAGGGGAAAATGATGAACAAATTCTGAGTTAAAATTCTACTAAAGCATAAAACAATTGTGTTAAATAAGCATGACTTGACTAAGAGTGGACAATACATGAAAGAAATGACTTAGCCTATTTCCTTACTGGAAAATTCAATCATGCCAGTAGAATATTAAAGACATTTTCACTTACTTGTAGTCAGTACTACTTTTAGTCAAAGAACAAATAATTAGCTTTGATTAAAATACGTAAATGAGCCAGCAAACTGTGGTTTCATTAGCCTCTCTACACTTTCTGAATCCCACCTGAAACACTTTAACAACGAACTGTTGATTCTCCTGCTTGATTTCCCCTAGTTGCTTATGAAACACTAACTTATCAAACCCCAATTCTGAGTATATCACATGTTTCACTGCCTCTACTTCTAAGCTGCTAAGCACTATAGGACAAAGTTACAGAGCCTGTTGGTTCCACTGTAAATTTATATTATCTAGGCTTTAACCTTCCTATTCTTCAGTGATCCTTTGTTCATTTCAGGTTGACCCAAGTAAACAAACATTTCCTACAGTTGTCTACTCACTAGGTTCCAGTGAGCCGTGATAACTATGGTTTCTTTCTCTCAGGCGTGTCTTCCTTCCCCCTTCTGCTTCCTTTGGGGGACTTCTTCTCTATTCCAGGTGGTCCTAGTGAGGATGAGCCCAGGACCCAGGATGGACCATACCAACCCAAACAGAAGAGAGTGACTGGTTCAAGGATAGGCACATGAAGCCAGCCTGGCCAACGAAAGTTCTCCTAGGACTTTTCTGCTGAAAGCAGCATGGAAGACTTTAGATATTCATCTTGGATCTCAAGATGCAAAGATGTACGTGGGGGCTGCTGAAGGTTATTTCTCCCACTATAGAACAAAGAACAAAGCCAAAACACAAAAGTAGAGACAACTGAAGCTGAGAAATGGAAAGCATGAGAAAACTCTCTCAACTGTGAAACCTCGAGATCCAGGACAATCTGAAGCCAATTCCACCTCTAGACTTCCTAGATCTACATGAAACAATAAATCTTCTATGCCTCAGCTGGGATTTTGTCTCTTACACCCTGTGGACTCCTGTCAGATACTGGACATATTCCAAACTTTATCTTCTCTCCCCAAACCAGAAACTACCTACTAGCAGACCCCAAATGCCTGCTTCATGATGAACTTCTTTATCCCAAAGTTACTCTCACAACCCTCAGTAGAAATGACTCTTAAAAAAAACACAACTTAAATTCAAGGCCTTTTCTCATAATCTGGCTGTGGGCACCTTTCTCTAGCATGTCAATGTTGAGCCTTCATTTCTTGTGAAAAACCTCCCCTCCTGCAGCTCCCCGGGCACAGTTCTGCCCTAGTTCTCCTGCTCCTCTGGCACTCGGTCTTCTTCCCACACCCTGATTCAAGTGTTTCCCAACAAGTTGTCTTTGGCCTCCTTCCTTTTCCTTCTACCCTCTCTCCCTTGGCAAGCTCTTTCAACCTAATGTTTCCAGTAATCCCCTCAAAATAAAAGACTCTAAAATCTATACCCATGAAACTCCATTCTATAATCCACACCCATAAATCTCTAGTCTCAACTCCACACCTGTATTTCCAGACACCCCTACCCACCTCTCACCTAAATTCAAGATGTATGTTCAAAAACTGCATATGCTGTCTTCTCTTCTGAAACAGTTTCTCTTTCTGCATGGTCTTTCATTTTGTCAAAGTACCACCAGACTCCTGGTAATCTAAAAATGAAGTGTTATCAATGACACCCCCTGTCATCCCAGCTGAGATGTCCTCTTGCTTCTATTCCCATAACATCTTTGGCTGAGTTCCCTCCTCCCTCTCACTGCCTCTCATCTACCCTAGTTCAGAGTCTCACAAGTCTCACCTGGACTATTGCCATTATCATCTTCATCTGTCTCCTACCCTCTCTCAATCCCAAGCATCCTAACCTCTGCTATGAGATTATACTGATGGAAGGTCACATCTGATCAAGTCATTTCCTAGCTCAAAAAACTTCCATAGCCACTCAAAACTTGACACCCCTCCATGAGTCTGCCAAGAAAGGTCCTCAGCCTGGCCCTGAACTCCTTTCAAGGTTTCTTTCCCATAATTTCCTTTCAGGAATTCAGCCCTAAACTCAGACCAAATACCACAGCTTTCCTCCTCCCTATCCCAGTCTGTCGCCATATCTTTGCTCATCCTCCTTTTTCCACATCTCCCCAAGAATAGCTCCTACTATCCCTCGAGGCTCTCCAGAAATGCCAGCTCTTTGATGAAGCCTTCCTTAATCTTTTTTGCTTGAAGTTATTTCCCTTCTGCTTTGAACTCCTGTAACTCTACAACACCATTCACTCATCTCTCTCGAAGGCAAGAATCCCAGTTTAATTCAACACTGCACATAGTGCTTTACCTAACACAAGTTTGGTGAATCAATGGATTGTCTAATAAGTCTTTCCTCATCCTTTCCACATCTACCAGGCCCATTACTAAAATGCTGTGTGACCTTGGGAAAGTTACTCAACCTCTCTGAGGAAAAACTCAGCTTCCTCATCAGCAAAATGGGAATAAATATAGCTTACAGAATTTTATGAGTTAAAACAAAACAATGGTTGTTCTAGGAGGGCCTATCTGGTACATAGTAGGGCCAATTAGTACAAGGTCCCTCCATTTCTCTTTTCATCCTTATAACCTAATCTGAGAGCTCTCCACATGACACACAGGGAATGGTATGAATCAGAGCATTGATACTCCTCTGTGAGATGATTATGTACTTCCCAACAGCAAGTGTAGGGATCATCGCTACCAAGTCATCCTATCAGAGCACTAAAAAGTGGGACAAGAGAATGCTTCAAAGAATGTAATATTTTTAACTGTCAAATATCACTGGAGCAACTGAGGAACTCTTTTGCCTTTTGGGGGAAATTATTGCACTTGATAAAACTTATCTGAGAAGCCTTCATCAAGGGAGTAAATGTTAAGCAAGTCAAACGTTAGTTTGGAAGCAAAGGAAATTCCTTGTAAGTACTGGAAGAGAACAATCGTCAGCTATTTTCTAGAACTCTAAACAACCCAGTAAGACTATTTGAGACTACTTATGCATCTCAGAGATATGAAAGGTGACAGGATATAGTGGACATGGCACTGAACTAGGTAGGTCTAATTCTGGCTCAGATACATACTCACTGTGGCACTTGGAACAAGTCACTCATCTACTGCTGAGCCTTGATATTCTCATCTATAAGATGGTGTGGCTAGACCAGAAAACCTCATTCTAGGAAGACCTCCCTGTTAACAAGTGTTTTGTTCAATGAACTTATTACTAAGGGAAATGTTGGGCAGCCAACCACCTTTGATCGTTAGCTGTGGACATACTTAGAATTGTAGACGACAGTAAATAGATGTCCTCTTAAGCTTCCTTCCAATCCTGTGCCTCTTGAGGCAGTATCACAGCTTAGAAATTAAGAGGAAAGACTTGAATCAGATCGACATGTATTCAGATCCTGGCTCTGCTATTTACTATATGACCCAGGGAGTTTTTCACCTCTCTAAAACTTCCATGTCCTCATCTATAAATCAGGGTGATGATAAATTCTATCTACCTCATTGGGACAGGGGTCTTGTGAACATTAAACCAGATAGTATGCACTAAGTTTTTGGTACATAATAAACTCTCAATAAATGTTGGCTGCCATTATTATTTCTATTGAACCCTAAAATAATTTCCCTTTGCCAGGCTTGACCAATTTTAATTATATGCAGTAACTCAAATAGAGACCACAAAACATAGTTTTAGAAATTCAAAATGGATTAGCAAGACAGCAAACAGGTGCAACTTGTGGTTCTAAATTGTATCCTGAACCAGAATTTTTTTTTTTTTGCTATAAAGAATATTAGTGGAACAGCTATCAAATCTGAATAAGAATTACAGACCAGATAATACATATCAATGCTAGTTTTCTGAGTTTGACAATAGTACTGCAATTATTTAAGCAAACATCCTTGTGTTTTTGGAATAAACAATGCACTATTTAGCGGTAAAGGAAAATTATGATTACACCTTACTTTCAAATGGTTCAGAAAAAAATCTACACACATTGAATATTGTGTGCATGTATGTGTGTGTATACAGTCTTATATGTAAGTATTGGCTAAATTAAAGTATTTAAAATTTTTAGTTTTGACCCACTCTGTATCTCCCTGTTCAAATTACTTACTAGTCCTCTTTTGTAAAGTAATGCCTCTACTTAGAACTAATTGTCCTACGTACCAAAAAAACGAGTACTCAGAGACCTAATTTTCACTTTAGCATTGCAAAGAGTTCTAAAGTCAAAGTACATTTTGACATGGATAGAACTAGCCCAGTCTTATAGTATGTATTAAACAATAACTGTGCAAGTGCCAAAGCTGGCAACGGTTTCCACTGCTGTTGCAACATCTAAGCTCAAAGTAACATCCATGGATTTCTCAGTGGGAGCCTACAGAAAAGTAGTTGGATATTCCTTCTGCTGTTTCTAATTAAATCAATTTCACAACTCCACATTTCAGCCATTCCCTAAATGGCTACCAATGCCCTGACAGGTCCCAAGGAGAGCCAAAAATAGTTGCGGCGGCATCACATCAGACAACCAATCCTGTGGATGCTAAATTAATATTTTCCAAAAATTCTGCCTTTCCTTTCACGTCGCTAACAGAAACCTATATCGGCCCACTCCAATTCCCATCTCCAGGCAAAACAACCTCTCCCCCAAATACTTCAAGAAAGACTGCAGTGTTTAAGGGGATTAGTGAAATTTACATTACTCATGTCAGTGTAGCACTTCATGGTGACAAAGCACTTTTACGTAAATAATCCCCTCTTCCCTTTACAATACTACTGTGAAGAGTCCCATTTTAAAGAGTAGGAAACTGAGGTGAGAAAATCAAGAGACTGTCCCAAGATTTTAGACATTTTATGGATTGAATTCAGGGCCAGAGCCTATGTTTTTAGATACCCAGAGAAAGAAGGGGGAAAAAACATCAGTGAATGGCATCTAGTCATTCAGGACAAAGAATCCTAGTCGCCTCCCTCTAGCTCACCCTCATACCCAATTCAACTCCTTCAGGATAAAGCCTAGACTCCTTAGCTTAAAAAAGTCCCCTGATGATCTGGCCACATCTCCTAACATTTCTCTACCTTTCAGTATTTCACATTTCTCTGTATTTCAACTGGAATAACTAACAACTTCCTAACACGTCCTAAGTGTCCTAACACTTCTGAAATGTCTACCTCCATGCCTTTGCACATGCTATAAGGGTCTTCCTGGAGTGCCCTTACTACGCATCCTCACCTGGCTAATTCCCATGTGTCCTTCAAGACTCAGCTGAAGCTATTCTGCAAAGCTTTTCCCAAATCCTCCAGTCTCAAGTAAACAGGTTATTTCAGGCTTCTGCTGACCCAGCATTCACTTGTTGGACAGTCTTTACCACGTCACACCAAGTGTTGGTTCCACCTCTCCCTCTGGACCCATGTTATCCAACTGAACTTTCTGCAATGATGGAAACTTTCTATATCTACACTGTCCATCACAATAGCCACTGGCCACAGGTGGTTACTGAGCACGTGAAAGATGGCTAATTCAACTAAAGAACTGGGTTTTTAATTATTTTAATTTTTGTAAATCTAGATTTAAATAACCACCTGTGGCTACAGCACAGCTCTAGACTGTCAGCTCCAAGGACAAACACCATACTTACTTGTCTCGGTATCCCTGGCACCCACCACAGGACCTGGCACAGAGCAGGATTCAGTGTTTGTCGAAAGAATAAGTGAATGTGTAAGTATCTATAAACACTTATTAAGTTGGGAAGTGATTCCACCCAATATTCCCAGCATTCTGGATTATCATATAAAATTCGGCCAAACCAGTCACATCTTGTAAAGCGCACCTTATTAACTATCATGGGGAAAAAAAAAAATCCTCAGTAAATCACTCATTTCTGCTCAGGGCACTTTAGCTTCACAATCACGCTTAAATGACTTCCAGATGACTTCTGGACAAAGGGTGACGCTGTTTATGAAATATTACAATACTCATGCAGCATCATTTTGGAATGTCGAACTCAACTGCAGTGTTTTATAAAGAAAAAACATGGGCTTCTTACCCTGATTCTATTAACATAGAAAAGAAATTCCCTTGAATGCCTTAAGTATTCCCAGCATATTAAAGACTATTCTGAAGAATTCTGTAATATTAACCATCAACTCTCCAACTGAATTCATTTTTGAAATCCCATACAGTATTTGGAGAAGCTGTACAGACTTGATTTGATGGGCTTTCTCACTGCCATAAGCAGAATGCAGAGAGAACATGACCTCCTACAAAGAACTAGCAGTCAAATCCAATTTGGTTCCAATTAAAACTCTCGGTTGACAGAATTCATGAGCTTGACATATGCTCGGTCATTTGAGATTTTAAGAAATCCAAGATGCGAACTTCACAAAGCAGAGATTAACCAGGGCGGACTCTGCATCCAGGCACCCACTACCAAATCCCTCCGAGTGCCCTGGCTGGCAACCAAAGGCATCGACAAACTGGTCGGCACACACCACCCACCCAGAGCAAGGAGGGCTTCTCCATTTCCCACCACCGCCCACCCAGAGCATCGAGGGCTTCTCCATTTCCCACCTGGTGCGTCTCACATTCCTGGTGGTGATACAACGGCTGAACAACTGCTCATTAATGGCCTTTCGCTGAATAATTACTTCTGTAAAGGGAGACTAATCCTAAAGTCTAAAACTGTATGTGAAATAAAAAGAAATAGGTGAAGCATCCTAGAGCTTGATTGGGAGGGTGGGAAGTGAGGGATTCAAATACATAGTTCACTGCTTTTTCATTGAATTTAAATGTTTAATTAAAACTGAAGAGCATGTCTTACAAAAGAATTAATGTTCACTCAAGAAAAAAAAAGGCAAAAATAAAGTAAAACATAACATTTAAACCTTGTACCAATGGCAACAGTTGGTATATAGGCTGCAGCTTTGTTTCCCCTTTAGGCACTTTTAAAATAGTGAAATAAATACCAGCCAGCATTTACATAACACTCACTCTGCTTCATGCACTGTCCTAAGTATTTAACATCTATTTAATTCATTCTGTCTTATCTGCACCTTAAAGACAAAGAAACTGAACAGAGGGAGGTTAAGTAACTTGACCCAGTTCACAAGCTTGGAAGTGGCAAATAATCTCTGTCCAATTTTTTCTGTGGGAACATTATGTTCAAATAAGCAGTGTGGGAAGGAAAACTTCTCCTTAACTTCACTAAATCCTTAACTGCTGTTTCAATACTCTGTCAGAAGAGGCGAGCACAACCTGCTTGGCTTATATTTGATTCCTGTTCCCCATGTGCGGGGAGGGGCCGAGTTAAGATAGGAGACAGTCACTGACTTGGATCTAATACTCAACAGCTGGCTGTAGGGCACAATCCGTAATATGAATTTAGATTCCTTCAGGGCCATAGCTCTTTGATGTTCTTACCATCAAACTGTCACCTTCTTGCCTCTACATATTACATAACCCACTGGCTTAGCCGTTTTTAAAAGCCTCCATTTAACTTGAGTCAACTCTGCTTTTATTTTTTTAACCTGGATTCTTAAAATCTATCGTTCCCAATTCCTATAAAATCTAAAAGTGCTTATTTTGATGATGAACTTCAAATAAGTGTGGAGAGCAAAACAAAATGGAGGTTGTAACAGGTGGAAAGAAATTTTCCCCCATGTAAACTGTTAAATTGGAAATTTTAAACTGTTAAATTTCCAATTTTGGAAACTGTTAAATTGGCAGTGAGATGCCACTGCCAAGTTCGGAAACAGCCTTAATGTTAAAGGTGTTCTCAGAGACCGGTAAGATGCTCCACGCCCTCATCCCAACCCCCAAGACCACCTGCCAATGTCCAAGGAGACAAGTTTTCTGCTCATTCACGTAGAGGCTGTCTGCCGCATCATGACCCTGAAATACTTTGGATTATTCTTCATGGTTCTGTTATCCACACAGCAAGTCCTGTGGCAACCACGGTAATTACACTGCAGCCTTGTTATCTTGGGATAACACTGTAATTAACCTGTGTCACTGCAGCATTCATGGTCATAATAATTGCGGCAAAAAAGTCCTATGGAAGTAGCATTTTTCGTTCTGGCTTTCAAAAATAACTTCAGCAATCATACTTCTTAAAAACTCAAATTTGTTTTGCCCCAAAACATATGATTTCCTCTGTACAAAGGCCACTGAACCAAGCTCTCTGAGTGCCCCCTGAGAAACGGTAGACTATCTCTGTCATAAGAGCTCCCAAAGAGAACAGGAGAAACAAACAAATAAACAAAAAACATTTCTCGAAAGAATACTTACAGCTCCTCTAGAAAAGGGAAGTTCTTAAATGCATCTTCTGGTAACTGAGTAATGTTGTTCATGCTGATATCCCTGGAAAACAAAGTTAAGAAGATTGTTAACTAAGTGATATTAGACTTAAAGCACTTAAGTCAACAGAAAAATAATTAGGTGCTGAAATTTTGTAAAGAAGCAAGAAAAATGAGCATAGAAGACAGACATAGGAATAGTCATAATTTAGCTTCAGAATGCAATGCTCAGAAAACAGGAAAGTTAAATCTTTTATTATAAATTACGTCCCATCATTTATAACATACCCAGATCCTGGGTTTTCACCCTTTAAGTATTCTTGGAAAAAAATGTCTCCAAAGACCTACAATAAGTGAGCCGGTGTGGCTTTTCATTGCTCTGGTATTCAAAGTGCTGTACCTGATAAAAATAAACAAATGAATACCCAGAACTTGATAAAAGAGATCTGCAGGTACGGATGGCTTCTTAAGCCACTGTCTGGGATAATAAAACAGGTCCTAACTGTACCCCAGTCGTATTTTCTGCAAAACCTATAAAAGTCCTCCAGGTAATAGCTGTAAGTAGATTTCATTTTTAGCCTATGAACAGATGCAGGCTGCAAACAAGTGCATACATGACAGGTATGCGGTCCATTTCCAGTTTTTCCTTAAAGAGGCAGCAGCAAGGAGGGTACTCAGTCGACGATATCACTTGACAATTAACTAGTTCAAGCAGCTGAAAAAAATTCTTTATTAACCATTTCCTTCTTCCCTGGCAGCTGCCTTTTGAACTGGCTTTCCCCTTCCACACTCTACTTAATCTGGACACTGTGAAAGGCAGCTGAAGGCAGCCTCACCAGGGACAGCCCCCGCAGGCTCTGGGTTGCCTGCCTTACCCAGATGTCTCTGCCTCTTATTTGCTGTTAAATTATCTGGCTCAGCCCACAGGTCTCTCCTTTCTAGAAACCACCATGAAAATTCACACGTGTGACTTTCCCACAACTGGATTAGACATAATAGTCTAAGGAGGTGGCAGAGACATCAAGCACACAAAAAACAGCCGACAACAATACCACTGTTCTTTTCACTACTTTGGTCAGGTAAAAATTTCCTTTAAAGGACACCTTGAGTATCAAGGTAGGTGAGTCCCTTCTCCCCATCTTTCCTCTCACGAACATTTAGAAATGGTACTTGCATCTCTTCTTACTAGCCTTTCCCAAGGCAGGTTTGGAAAACTTCTTGGCTTGGGAATAATAAGAATGGCAGTTGCAAAAACAGCAGTAGCAGCTAACATGTCGAGAGTACTGATCATGGGATAAGACTGCGTATCAAATCTCACTTTACAATTGGGGAAACCAAGGCTTACTGGGGCAAAGTAACCTCCCTGAGGCCACCAACAAGTGGTGTAACAGGAAATGTGAGCTCCACAGTCCAAGATCTTAACTCCAAACTCTGAGTCTTCTAAAATATCATTTGAATCCTGCTACTTTGCTCCAGTAAGTAGTTAAGACATAAAGCAAACCCTGAGTCCTACCAAGGTTAAAAAGAGGGACGGATACTGCCTCCAAGACCTTGGCACAATCATCAATGAATCTCAGGAAGAGCGCTTCTGCTTGATGATTAAAAACAAGAGCTATAAATAGCTTTAGCCATTGAAGAAACAAAGTTCTGAAAATTCTCTGGAGACAAATCCCAAGACCATACGGATTCACATGCATTCCAAAATTGTCTATCATTAAAAACAACTCAAATTCTACTAAAGATAACTTACAAGAAAAACAAAATTAATATACTTCTCAAGGAATTATTATTTTTAAATGCAGGCCCTGATACTAATTTAATCAGCTATCATTATCCCTGGAGAAGGGGGAGGGGGAACCCTTCATTTTTCATAAACACTGGAGCAAGGTGAGAGAGAAATAGCACCCAAATAGGGGTCAGATGGAATATTGTTTCATCCTGGGCCTCAGTTTGCTCATCTGTAAAATGGGGGAGTTGAACTGATTGACTGGGGGGCTTCCTGGCCTGACATTATATACTTCTGTGATTCACTTTTTTCTTCTTTTTTTTTGGTAGTTTTCATGGAGGGGCTCATCCTCTCTGATGAAGATATATGAGGTTCATTTGATGGAAAAGGCATGTTTCTGAAAAATTTACCGTAATGCAAAATTTAAAGACTACTAGTTTGCCATTATAAAACTACTGAGTCACTCCCACTGGAGCACATTTGCCCTTAACCAATAAATTCACTCTTAAGAATGCAACAAAACTTTTACTCACATTGAAAAGTAAAATAATAATGAGTAAGCAGTGATTCTGTAAAACATCACACAATTTTGGTGTTCTTTTGTCATTCCAATAAAAGGAGAAAGGACAACCATAATTTATTACTTTACAAAAGGAGGCACTCCATACTGTTTCCTCTTAAGTTTGGCACACCTGAATTCAGGTGAGTATCACAGCAACAGAAAAACTGACGGACTGCCTCATCAGAAAAAGACACATAATTATGAGAGAATTTATACCACACTCTTCCCTGCATTCCAGTTTTTAAAAATGCATATATCTATATAACTCTCTCATTTTTTTCCCCCTCAGAGTAACAAGACATAACAGGTAGCTTTGCTGTGAGCTATAAATGCAATTAGTGGGACTCCATATTTACAAACTAATATGTGTTAAACACGTGGTGAGGTTTTGTTTCAAAGCTTCAGGTTCAGAAACAACACTTGTTTCCAAATTGATCTGAATTTCACAGACTCAGAGTTCTATCTTTCTAGGTGTTTTCCATCATATTTTCTAGGCCTCAGTTACAAAGCATTTGTGAATAAGGAAGACAAAAAAGTAAATAAATAAAAGAAAGGGAAGGGGGACCTGGAAGATGTTATCTCCAGAGAAGCTCTGGAAACATGTAGTTACAGAGTATAAGGTGGGTGGGTACTCATTTAAAATAATGAGGACTAATGGTGATAAACAACCTACAGACAGCCTTAAGAGTATATTCCAGACCTGACATCACCAATACCGACAAGAGAGCTTGAGGCTGGAAAGGATGCTGGGGGTGACGAGTTAACTGTAACCATTTACAAATGGAAGTCCTAAGCCAATAATTACAAATATATTGGGCTCATATGCCTATAAATTACTAAAATACATAAGTAAAAGAAAGTGGTCTAGAAAATTTTCAGCTAGAAGGTAACACCTCTGGGTCAGTGCCTTGACATTCCTTATGAGCACCACAATCTTGCCAGGAATATCTGTAATTAAACCGAGAGATCTACCATCCTGCGTTCCTACAAAGAAAATAAGTGTACCATAGAAAACAAAATAATCTTACAAGGTCAGAGCACCACCAACTCATAAACACCTCTGAAGAGTAATTTCAAGAGAACTGACGGCCTTACTTGAAGCCAGCCCAGTATGGATGGAAGGGCGCAGGCTTGGGAGACCAAGGCTTACCTATCAATTCACCAGCACTAGCTCTGTGATCTTGGGCAAACTGTTCATCTTTTCTGAGTCCTAGCTTCTTCATTTGGATAAATGGAGGAAGTAGTAACTAAACCTTGTAGAATGCTGTGAAGATCAGAAAAAGTCGTCACATATAAGAAGCTAAATAAGTAACAGGTGTTATCTCATCATCCTCCGTGTTTTGGCTGCTCCTGGAAGCTGTGTGAATCTAGTGGACAGAGAGCCAGCAGGCCAAGAATCTCACCGCCTTTGGTGGCCTTCCTTCCCAGAAAAGAAACCACTTTTACACAAGGGAAACACTCAATGGTGCAGAAGGTCTAGAACCTGGAGTTGTTCCTAACTACAAAACTGGATTCTAAACTCCAGAACTCCAGGAGTCAAAGCTGTTAAGATAGAAGAGCTCTTTGAGATCAAGTACTTTGTTTTAAAAGAAAAAAGTTGAAGCCCAGTTGTTGACAGAGAAGGGAGGGAGGGAGGAAATTACATTCTTACTGGAAACTGTTAGAAGGACCGGAAAGACAAGAGCCATTTTCAAAAAGATCAGGGGGACCTCCAGCGGGGTAAGTGATGAAGCAGGGGACAGAACCTAGAGCTTTTGCTTAGTAGGGGGAAAATGCCTGAATGTATCTTTTCTATACATACTCGTTCCCTAACAGATTTCTTTATAGTTGGGCCTTTCAAGGTACACCAACTGGTACAGGGCACACGCCTGCATATCACACCCAATGCAATATTCCCCAACTTTTACAACAGAGATCAAAAATGCAAAAGCACATCACCCCACGAGGAAAATAAAGGTGAATGCTCCAACACCAGCAGTCACTGATTTCAAAATTAACAGTGAAATGGTGCAATTGTTTAATTGAAACTGCTAAATCTCCCCAGTGCTTAAACTCTCATCTTTTTTTTCCCTCATAAAATTCATTAATATTAAAGTATCTACAGAGCAGAGAGGAACATCATGTTTCAACAAGGTACCTTTTAAAATCCCTGTAAAATGCTCCCAAAGCGAGCCTAACCTGTTTGCTGATGGCCCAGCGTGTACCACCGTGGACTCTGCCACCACATGCTTGCTGGTCTGGGCCTTTTGCCATGGAATTATTTAATTTTAATATACTGTGATTGACCCATGTTATCTAACTTTGAATAAACCTTCCTATTTGTGTTAGATAAAACTGCACTGCTGCTGCCATAATGTTAATAGTAAGTCAAATATTACCCGGCAGTCTGAGAATTTGATAAATTATGTTTAATAAATTACAAACAGGTTCTAGAGAAAACATCATTCTCTAATATATTCTCCAGAAAGTGGCGGTGATGTCCTTAAACTCAACAGACACATGCTGATAATGATTAAGAACTAATACTATTCCAATGACTTTTCTAGGGTCTTGTCATCCACCAAAAATTTTCAGGCCGCTCTCCAGTTAACAGATGTCTACTGTCTGAACAAAAACAAAAAACTAAACCTAAATTCGAAAAATGGCCTGGGTAGAACACATTGGAAGGGAATGTCTCTCTCACGCACAAGTAGTGTAGATAACACATACACCACCAAAGTTCTAGACAAAGCTTACGTAGAGTTTAATTTCTTTTCTGAAAGGGTTCCGTATCTTTGGGCAAGTGATCTCTTTTGCTCCCTACTTTTATAATAACAAAGCAACCTATGTTCACTGTTTTTAAAGAACTGAAATACAGGGAAAAGCATCCACAATATCAATACCCAGAAATCACCACTGTCCTATTTCATGGGTGTCATTCCAGGTTCTTTTTCTCTGGATGGTATGTATTTTTGCCAACATGAAATGCTATCGTTCTGAACATATGTATCTCCTGACACCTAAGATTCTTCATTTGCAAAATGGAAAAAAAAATTCTCTGAAAATATATTTTAATGAAAGCATAAGTACTTAATATATCTCAATGCTATTTTTGGCAGGCCATACATCATGGGAGGGGAGCTTCACACCTGGAAGTCACCATGCCAAAAGGAAAAGAGGTTAGTTAAGTCTCTTTTCCAGAGACAAGGAGACATACTGTCACCCATTTAACAAATATGTACAAAGCACCCAATTATCCACATAGGTGCAAAGCACTGTGCTAGGATGGTGAAGTTTTATATCAAAAGATATATTCACAGTTCTCTTTTTTACTTTCTTTGAATTAAAATCCATCACTCCACTCTATTCTTAACTTATTATTGCTTGAGACACTGTTGCAATGTGTAATTAAGTTTAACCTTTCTAAAATGCATTCTTGCATTCTGGAAGCAATAAGAACAGCTACATATGTGTAAAGACACTGCTCTTTAGTTACACTGCAGAAATGGGGCCAAAATGGTATGGATGCCATTTTAGTCAGATTTTGCTCTAGAGATATTTTTCTGACCTTACGTGTTTTTGCACTGCTAGAATCCAACTAGATGGCATGATGGACACCCTTCTGACGCCATGTGAAATATCTCTACTCCCATTTTAGGCAGCAGGATAAATTGGCTCCATACTATCTGGCATCTTCCCTGGTGTTTCAAGCACAAAGGCTCAGCGCTTCCCAGCGGATAGATCCAAAACTTGATTCTCCAAGCCCTGCAATCCTTAAGAGGAGAACTGCTACAACAACCATACTGTCACTTAAAAGATAAATGTTAATCACTGCCAGGAAGAGTTACCACCGTGTAAAGTCATTATCTGTTTAAGGTATTTGAATATCCTAGTATATAGTCTTCAAATCTTAAAAAATAATAAAAATACAGTAAAAAGTTTTGGTTACAGGAGATATAGAGAAGAATGTTTAATTCATTTTATGATCTTCTACTTTCATGGATTAAAACCCCTGTTTTAGAACCTTTTAGCATTTTTCCATTAAAGACTTCCAAAGCTCTATTGCCACTGTTATGAAAATGAAAAAATACAAAACAAACTGGAAGAAAACATTTGCAAAACACTATGGGATAAAGGATTTGTATCTATAACACAGAAAGAACTCTCAAAACTCAATAATAAACCTGATTTTTAAATGGACAAAAATATTTGAATAGGTGCTTCACCAAAGATGATCACACAAATGGCGAAAAGCACATAAAAAGATGTTCAACGTTAGTCATTAGGGAAATGCAAATCAAATCACAATGAGATAGCACTCAGCTATTAGAATGGCTAAAATGAAAAAAAAAAAATCTGACAATAACAAGTGCTAGTGAGGATATAGAAGAACTGGAACTTTCATACACTGCTAGTGGTACAACCACTCTGGAAAACAGTTTGGCAGTTTCTTATAAAATGAAACATATAATTATGACTATGACCCAGCAATGCTAAGTATAAATGGATGGGTTAGGAGAAAGGTTGGCTACAAAGGGAAAGTTTGGCCCACTGGAAATGCTCTATATATCTTGATTTTGACTGGTGTTTACATGATTGTACACCTTTATCAAAACCCTTAGAACTGTATACTAAAAGTATGTATTTTACTGTATGTATCAATAAGTTAAACGTCAATTCTTGTGTTGGCCTTTTATAAATAAGTATATATATGATACTACCTCTTCACGTTTCGCCCACAGGAAAAAATAATTCATCCTGTGGCTAGAAATCCTCTTTTCCAGGACTTGCCCAAAACCAAATAACGTGATGCACAGCACTGGCTTGGCTTGAGAGTCAGGAAACCTGCAGGGTTTTTGCGTTTTGTTTTGTTTTGTTGTCTTTTTTGTTGTTTTTTGGTTGTTTTTCCAGCCTCTGCTATTCACTTGCAGGACACTGGGCCAAGCCTCTTCCTTCTCTCTTTACTGAGCACCTATTAGGTTTGCAACTGACTGTATGCTGGGTCCCAGGTAGATAAAGACAAATAAGGCAGAGTGTTTATCCTAAGGGCGTTCTCCAATAACAAAGCAGTAAGTAAGTACTGTGATCTGCGTGGCAGAGCGAGGGAAGATGGTCAACCTAACGTGGGACCAGAGAGAGACTTCCAAAGGCAGGGCAGTGGTGCCAAGTTGGAAAGGGCAGATATTACTTTATAGAGAGCTGTTATTTCAATCTCTGGTCTCACTCGTTGTGTCGGCACTATTTCCCAGCAGAGATGCAACTGGCTTTTGTGCAGGCCAGTTCTTCGTTATGCAAGACAGTCTTGCTCACTATTGGGTGCCTGGCATCCCTGGTGCCCCGGTGCACTAATTAGTGCAACCAAAAACATTCCCCAAGCGCTTCCAACCTTCCCGCAGGAAGCTGGCAGCACAGAGAGGGATGTGAAATCTATTCAGCGGGTGACACAAGGCATCTTTTAAAAAGAAATATAAGGAATGGTTAATATCAAAGTTAAGCACATCACACAGAAAAAGAATAAATATTGTTTCATGACAGTTATTTAGATTTCATATATATATATTGGGTCATGATGTAAAACGTAGTCATTACTGGATTCATAGGAAAAAAAAAAATTGAAAGCCTCTGAATCAGATAACTTGTTTGTTTGGGTAGAGGGTGCCTTCCAGGCAGTGGGAATATCATGTTAAATGAGATAAAACCAGAGTGGTCAAAGAGATAAAACTACACAGGAATTGGGGTATTATAAGCACAATGGATGTAACTGGCAAGAGAAGCTACCAAGGCAAGCAGAAAGTATGTCCCCAAAGGCCGTTGTGTGTGACCTCTAGAAATCACAACTTTATTCTAAAAGCATGGAAAGCTGTCAGAGGAAGTTTAAGCATGTCACGTTTGCTGCAGAAAGATCACTTTAGCAGCCATCTACTGCCATGGGATGAAAGGAAAGGAAGTTATTAGGAAGAAGAAATCCCAGCTCCTCTGGAACTCAACCTCCTCTACTGAAAAATATTCTGTACTTGCTAACTTTGAAGGTCCTTTCCAAATCTATCATTATGACTCCTCCTTTGGCATTCCTGCTCCTGCACATTCCATGCATAATTAGTAGAAAATAAGAAACCCTGCGATTCACTTTTTTCCTATACGTGCAGGCACATTTGCTTGCGTTAGCCAGTGTATGAGTGAGGACAGACTTAGACATAACCACTTCAGAATTACAAGGGTTCAGCAATTAAGAAAGATGCATGACTTCATTTCCAAAGGTAATATTTTATGCTGTAATTGTTTATGGTCTCGGTGAAGCAATACAGCCTAGGAGACACTGAAGGGTGTGTTCTTCAAGGAGGTGCTAACCCAACAAGGTAGAAAAGAGAGAGAGCGAAACACCAATGTGTAAACCTCACACCGCCACGAAAGGCATGTGTCACTTAAATTACACATCCTCAAAAGGGTAACTTAAAAAATAAAGCTAGTTAGGCTAATGCAATAGTATTTTCTAATATTGAAAGAAGTTCCACTTGTTTTCGGGGCTTTTTTTGTTTTTTGTCTTTTTCAACAGAGCCTGTTTTCAAGTGTGAGACGTGTTCTGAAGGGGAAAATATAAAATACTCTAAATCCAGAGCACTGTTTACTAAATGGCAAAGAACAATGAATACCAAAGACAAAAAAGAACATTCCTTTCTATAGTTTGATCGAGGACCCCTAGCATCTGGCATCACATGGAACAGACAGGGGTTAAACTATAATATTCCTTGTTTTCTTGCTACTGAACGGGTGTTCTCAGGCATTCTTTGGGTGTCAACAGCTGTTCTGGTAACCCTAACGATGACAAAACAGTGCTCATTACCAGCCAAGACACACAGACAAAATGCAATTTCAATAGTCCATTTAACATCAACAAGAAGGATTGTAAGGATTGTCGTCTGGGCTGATTGGAAACACTCAGTTACTTCATCCTAGCAGACAAAATGCACTATTCACAAAGAAATCAATCCCACAGCATTTATTATGGTAAATATTCTAATTAACTAAACGGTTGATGTTTTATTATAGCTACACTTATTAACACCACTGATAGGAAAACATTACCTCATGGTCCTTGCCTTCAGACATGCACACCCACCCACGAAAACTGCTGTTTAGACGCTCATTTTTTTAAACTTCAGCTCACAACCAATTAATGGGCAGTGAAATCATTTTACTGGTTAATAGCCAACTTTTTTTTTCAATTGAAATAAGAAGGAATAGAGAATAAAATAGAAAAATATCAGAATGCATCAAATGTAATAAAGGTAAGTATTGTCTCACGAAATTTTATTTCTGCACTTGTGGGCTTCTGTCTTCCTGATGGCAAAGTCTCAAGTTCATATATATCGTGTAGTTTTAAGTTCATATATATGGTCTGTGTAATATAGCAAGAACCATGAGTTCAAGGATTTGGCTATTCAAGCCAAATCTTTTTATTCCTCCTGCCAAATGGATTCAAAACTACAGCTGCTTCCCCAGCACCACCAGGTTGGCAGAATGGATTTAGTAACCTTTAAAGTACTTCCTTCAAGTACACCCCAGTACTTTCATATTTTAGTGACATCGGTTTTCTAAAACTGACAGTAGCAGTATGAGAGAATGTCACAACGAGCTACCCTGAACTTTCTTTATTAAAAAGAGAGAGAGGGAGGGAGGGAGAGGAAGAGACATACAGGCACACATTTAAAAGACTTTATTACAGTATTACTTTTCAACTGTTTCAACAGAACTGTGGATAAATCAGCTGAGTTAGCTAAATTTCTACTTGGCTACCCTGGGCTCTATCGAGATTTCTAGAAATATATGATAACAGCGTGACAAATTTCCACTTACATGAAATGCATAAAATGTTTATAAATAACCTGACAAAACCACCCTTCAATAATGTAGTGATTTGAAGGTTAAAAACAAAAAAGACCCCCTCACCAAAAAATCTACACTCCAGTAAATCCTTTCTAATGCCCCAAATCCAAAAGGGGCCTCCCAATAAACACTGTTTGCACATCCAATAATCATCCCAGGCAAGAGGAGCTTCAATTTCCAAGACACTGAGGCACTGACCTCATTATGTTGAGGCAAGAGGAAAATTCCAAATGATGAGGCAGTCTATACCCTGAAGGCCAGCTGCCAACCGTCAAGGCCTGAACCCAGGGGCAGACTCTGGGGTTTCACCATCCCTGTAATGCAGGCTTTGTGGGGCAATTGCTTCCCTTCAAGCCAGGAGGCATGCAATACACACACACCACACACACCCTCCCCCTTCTCCGCTCTGATGGCCATTTTTTAAAAGACTTATAAAGTGTATTCTATCCATAGAGGAATGACTCAAAATTGTAACTGGGATGACTCAATCATTTCTGTTGACTATTAGACAACAGGCATTGATAATGCCAGTTGATAAAAAGTCATTCAAGATATTCCCTTGGGAATGACTTACAACTCATTAAAGTCAATATAGAAGAAGCTAGGCAATCAAATCTGAGATGATCCTGGATCTTTGGGAGCAAAGATTCTCAAATCTGGTTTTCTAATACTTCTGGACAGCTCTGTTTGTGATAAGTCCTCACGTTCTAAGAAGTTCAGGTCACAAAAAACTTCACTTTCCTTTTAATTTTTGCAATCATTATGGGTCATATGGTCCTTTGTTTTTTACCCTGGACAGAAAACAATAGGCTACCCTGAAATCTGTTTAATAAAAAGAAAGAGACACACATACACACTAGGAACTCCAAAACACAATACTCTGTAATGACCTATATGGGAAAATGACTATATGGGAAAAGAATCTAAAAAAGAGTAGATACATATATATGTATAGCTGATTCACTTTGTTGTACACGTGAAACTCACACAACATTGTAAATCAACTATACTCCAATAAAAAATTTAAAAATAAAGGCACAATGGATAGTTAAAAAAAAAAAAAGTTATTGCTTTAGAATGTCCATCCAGGAAAACCTCTCAATTCCTCAGTTGACTTGATGTTTTGTTGAAGCAGTTTTGTTATTAAATTGGAAAGCCAAGAAGAAATAATGTCTTAGAAAATAAATTCCTATAAGGAGGAGGATCTGTAATCCCCCCAACCTCCAGTGAAACCAGGTACACACTTCTGATCCATTTGTGCATGGGTGCATGCACGCGCGCACACACACACACACACGTACACTCTCCCTCTCTCCACCGCCCCCCCCCCCCCGCCCCCATAAAGAGCTTAACTACAATTAAAGAATGTTTCAGATTAGGAGGCCAATTCAGATACCAATAAGGAGGACGACAACTCACTCTAGTCTGTCTTGGACAATCCCAGTTTACATCTATTGTCTCAGCATAATTATTAATAGTCCTCCTTTTCACTTTCAAAGGGGTGGTCATTTGGATGATAAATCATCATCCCACTAACAGCTACAGGTATGACTGAATAGTGTTGAACGAGTTGCGATGGGAAGAAGTGGAAATCTTGGTTTGGATTACCTTGGGGAGGGCTTAAATAAAAGGCTAATTCCTCATCCGTATAATATTAGGATGATAATAATAATATGGAAAATATCTTATGAGCATCTGTAGTATTTGTAAATATCACTTTGATCAATTTCCTGCTCCTCCACCTAGACCTTATGTCCCATCAGGGCAGGGTCTGTGTTTTGCTCAGGAATGTATCCCAAGCCTCTAGCTCAATGTGTGGCCACAGTTTAATGAATGACATGCCAGACACTACATTAAATGCTTTAACAGTCATGTAACAAGTACTTACTTAGCATTTCCCAAAAAAGAGAAATGTTTAAAAAGGCTTAATTTCCCAACCATCTAAAGATCGTCAAAGGCCTGGATGCAGGAGAAAAGAAAGGAGAGGCACATAAAATATCTTCACCTTGACAACTGACACCTGATCTGCGTCCGGGACAGACATCAAGAACACATTGCTTATGAAGAGCAAAGAGCATTAATGACAGATTTCCTCCCAAAGTCTACTGCTATAACCAAGTAATAACCTTACATGCAAACACATTTGGGGAAAAGCAAGAAAGAGAGCAAAGCTTTCATTTCAATACAAGTTCCTGGATTTAAAAATAGCTTGGGAGGAATGATGTAAAATTGGATTTCAGTAAAACTAATTTTTCTTCCTCAAAAATTCAAAATACAGGCTTTGTCCTATAAATAGCATCTCAAAGAACCACTGAACTAGAAAGCAGAGTGATTAAAAGTTTCTCCCAGAAGCCTGACCAAGAGCCCTGGGTTTGAACACAGCTCTGCTCGCTCACTGGCTGTATAACCCTGTATAACCCTGTCATAACCCTGTATAACCCTTAATTTCTCTGTGCCTCAGTTTCTTCAAGTGTAAATGGGGATAACACTTCTGACTTCAGAACATCGCCGTGAGCATTAGAGGATGTAACCTCCAGCCAGTGCCCAGCACAGTTAACCTAGCCCACAGCAAACACTCAAAGTCAACTATTATTATTTTTACTATTATCATCATCCCCCATCACCACCTAATCTAATCATCTCATTTTAATAATGAGGCAAGAGACCCAGAGGGGTTAAATATTTAATTAATCAAAGAACCAAGATCAGAGTCAAAAAGATAAATCCCAGTTCAGGGTTCTTTCTACTACCTTAAACTAGAGCATGTGGCAGTAATATTTTAGCAGTATGCTTTGGGACTGGGGAAAATAACTTCCCCAGAAACAACGTGTTCAATGGTGCTCAGATTCTGAAGTTAATGGGTAAGAGCTGGCTGAGCCCCTCAACTGTAGCTCAACTAATGAGCCAGTACTACAATCAAAACACGGAAAGAAACAAACCAATGCTACCTGTACTTAACCCAGTAAATGCATGAAAAGTCTCTTTTTACTCATTAAGGATGTTGGTCCTTGAAGAAGTCTTATGTTTAAAATGAGGCCAAACTGTAAAATGGAACTCTGGACACCTTTAAAAGGTGTTGATGTATTGATGGATTGATATGTTCAGTTTTATGTAAAGAACTCACAGCTTTTTTTTGTTGTTCAACATATCTTTAGGGGCTTCCCTGGTGGCAGTGGTTGAGAGTCTGCCTGCCGGTGCAAGGGACATGGGTTCGAGCCCTGGTCTGGGAGGATCCCACATGCCGCGGAGCAACTGGGCCCGTGAGCCACAATTGCTGAGCCTGCATGTCTGGAGCCTGTGCTCCGCAACCAGAGAGGCCGCGATAGTGAGAGGCCCGCGCACAGCTATGAAGAGTGGCCCCCACTTGCCACAACTGGAGAAAGCCCTCGCACAGAAACGAAGACCCAACACAGCCATAAATTAATTAATTAATTAATTAATTAATTTTCAAAAATAGCTAAAACTTAAAAAAAAAATCTGGTAACTTTTAAAAAAACAAAACAAAAAAACATATCTTTATTGGCTTGATGATTAAAACATTCCCTCTGATCTTAGGGGGCGGGGAAAAAAGGAGCGGTATGCAAACCAGGTAAAAAGGTAGAGGGCAGGGCCTCTGATGCTAAAGGAACAGCATGTGTGAAGGACAGAGAGTTTCAGGAAACAGCAAGTAGGCTGGTCTGGCTGGGATGTGGAGTTCACAGGTCGGGGGCAAACCCAGAAGGATCACATAGGCTCAGATTACAGAGCACACTGCATGTCCGTATAATAAAGAATTTGAGGACAGAAACAAGGAACTATGGAAAAATTTTTAAGGCACATAAAGAAGGCTGCTTTACAAAGAAATTCTGGTGGATGGGCACGACGTTTACCTTCTGTACACCTTTACGACTACCTTGATTGAAATGACACACTGGCACTCTGCTCCTGGCCCACGCTGAATGAGGTCAGAAGCAGCAGCGCCATGAAACGATTGCTATGGATACTGTAAGAATGAGATGAGGTTATGATTCATGAAGCCACACAGTGTTCCCTTCAGCAGAGCCCTTGGGAAAAACTTCTCTCTGACCTCAGTTCCAAGAACAGCTGTGTTTCTCCTGCACAGTGTGTCCTTCTTATCTTATAGACACTGTGGAATCGCAGCAGTGGATTCTCTCTCCCTCTTCCCATCAGCTACTTTCTGAGCCAAAATTGTAACCCCCTCTTTCACAAATGTATATACATTGGATGGGCAGCTTCAGGAATTCCTGTCTTCAGTTGATCTTCTCTGGTCCTAATCTGGGGGGAGGGGATAGTCCCACTCTTCTAGCCAGTTATTTTGTATTTAAGCATTTTGGTAAAAGCTATCTTGAATTCTTTTTGGAATAAGCCCATTTGGGTGGTTTTATAAAAAGGGTGATCATGAAAGCGAGAAGGTTGAGAGGGAGAGAGACAACAGCACAACGGCCAGAGAGGAAAAGGAAGAAAAGAGCCCCCTCAGAGGCAGAACCAGAAGAACGTAGCGATTAGAGGTTGGGGAAGAGGTAAAGTCGAACCTCGAAGATGACACCGTGGTTTTTCGCCCACAGATCTGGGAGGGGGACGCTGCCATCAGTGAGGGACATGACAGGAGGGCAGAGTGTGTTGGCTCTGTCAGGTCATGAGTTGTTATGTGTTGGATGGTAACAAATGCCAGCCCAGAATTGAGGCACACTGTCAGGGAGGGGTAAAGTCACGGGAGAATGAAAACTCCAAAGTGGGTGGCATCGCCCAGAGAGGACATGCAGAGATAGAAAGAAAATGGCTGAGAAACAAAGGTTTAGAAATAACTCAATTGGAGGAACAGAAAGAGGAAGGGAATGATCAGGAAGGGGAGGGAAGAATCTGAAGGGAAAGCTTCTGAGAGATCAAGTAAATACGCTGTCCAATGCCACCACGGTAATCAGGAAATAGATTAGCCACAGGATTTGGTAATTAGATCACTTGTCCATAGGCTTATCAGAGCATGAATCTCATAAATACTAACCATGACTAGAATTTTTTCTTTCTTATTTTGGCTCTGGGAATAGAACAAAGAAAGGGAGAGAATTTCCTGAGGTAACTGGGCAAGATTTAAAAGAGAAAAGGAAAAGAAACACAAGGTTTAAAGAGGATGTGTGTAAACATGTGAGAAAGAGACCGCCTGAGGTGGAACTGACTGGGCTAGGATGCTGATAGATGAGGAAAGGGGGACCTACAATGTGACGATTCCCCCTGCTGGGACGGAAGGGGCGGGAGGGCGGGCTCCCTCAGCAGAGAGCGGGTGGGGCTCCTGGCTGACCACACCTCCTAAGGGTGCGGCGGTGTAGACAGAACCCCAGATGTCTGTGAATACTTGGCATCTATTCCTTCATTCTCGAAGTCCAGGAGCACTGATTCCAGCCTCACTCTCACACTGAATGTATTCCTTTCACTCCTACAGCACATCACTACTACATTTTTTTCCCTAATGTGTTTTCCCAGCTCTTTCTCAGCTACAGTAATTAATTCAAATACACCACCACTTAAGTGCCAATCAAAGCTCCATCCAGATCTAAGAAGAACAATGGTGTGCTTATATGCAGTCTATTAATTTAAATTACCAGTTGAGTCACTACATGCCAACAATTAAGCAATGACACACACAGATTATACTCTACATGAATATAGCTGAACCAGAGATTTCAGACAATGAGTTGTCCCGGATAGCCAAGTTTTCCAGATAACTGAGTGAGGGTTTGCCCCTGGGGGTGGCGGGGCGGGCAGGGGAGGGGGGGGGGGGTGGCACCAGCATCCAAATAACTTTTTTTTTTTTTTACTTATTTATTTATTTATTATCTCCTTAGAACTCTATTCACTCTCCAACAAGGCCCTACCTGACCTGCCCCTGGGCTCCTCCCCAACCTCATCCCAAACCATTCATTCCCCTGCCACCGGCTCACCCAAGCTCCTTCCTGTTTACCACTCTGAGGCGTTTCCCCAGCTCCCCTCAGGGCAGGTTCATGCTCACCTTCTGGGTTCATCTCAAATGTCAACCCTTAGCCCCATGACAGTGGCTTCCAGTATACTCTCTCTCCATCCAATTTATTTCCTCTTTCTAGCTCTCATCATTCAAATTATCTTATTTGTTACCTTTTCATTTTTCTAAATTAATTAATTAATTAATTTTTGTTTTTTAATTTTTGGCTGCGTTGGGTCTTCGTTCTAGCATCATCTGGGACTCTCATAGATAGGTACAGTCTTGGGTTCTACTCCAGACCTACTAATCAGACACTCTAGGGGTGTTAACAAGCTCTCCGGATGATTCTGATGCACGTGCAAATGTGAGAGCCACTGCAGTACATTATATTATGCTGCTTCCTTAAGTATTAATGGTCTTGCCCACTAGAAAAGAACATTTACAAGGGCAAAGATCTAGTCTGTCTTGTTCACCACCAATCTTCTAACTCCTAGTCCATGACCTAACACACTGTAGTTACTTTAGGAGAGGAGGCATCTCATCCCATAATGAAACTGCGGGCTACTGAACTAAAACTACTCAAACGTTTTGAATGTTTAAATGCCTATCGTTATTCAATACCCCGAAGACACCACTAAACTCAGGTACCTTTTTCTTCTGCTCTTCTTACTTCTTGACGCTTAGGTCACTATATTTCCCCCCATATTTCTTAGCACTCAGGATAGAATGATTATCTCTTTGTAGAGCTGACAAAACCAAGGCAAGGTGACCAATCCTTAGAGCACTCTGGCCACACTGTAGAATCACATCTGTCTCAGGCGGTCAAACACAGTTGGTAAACACTGGCTTTGCAGCAAGGCTGCCTGGGTTCAAATCCAGGCTCCACCACGTATTAGCTGTATGAACTTCAACAAATTGGTCAACTTCTGTGCTTCAGCTTCCTCATCTAAAAAATAATGAATAATGGCACCTACCTCAGAAGGTTGCTGGGAGAAGTAAATAAGGTAACACACGTAAATTGCTGAGATCGCTCCCATCATACAGAAAGTACTCCATACACACTGGCTATTATACATCACACCCTGCCGGTTACTAGCCCTCAGACTTTGGGTAAATTCTTGGCCATGGTAGTTCAGGACCAAAATAGGGGTCTCTATAGCAGAGCACTGCCACTCTCTAGTAGGCAAAAAATTAAAAAAACATTCCACATAGCAGGAGCACCAATCCTACTTAAGATGGGCTACCTTTACAGTTCCCTGAATACCTCTCCCACATAGACTCTTCCACCTCCATACTCTCTCTCCCCAACCCCCATCTTTGACCTTGTGTTCAAAGTGCTCAGAAACAAAACAAGTACAGCCATCCCTTGGTATCCTCCGGGATTGGTTCCAGGACCTGTGGTGGATACCTAAATCCTCAGATGCTCAAGTCCCAGAGTCAGGCCCCTCTGCATCCGCGGATTCAACCAACTGCAATCGTAAACATGGTACATGGTCTGTGGTTGGCTGAATCTATGGATGCGGGACCCGCGGATACGGAGGGCCAACTGTATTTGCTTTAAAAATCAGAAATTTTCTGGAAGACAACTGCAATTGACTGCAACTGCACAGAGGTGGTAAAGCAACAGGCGAGGGAGTGCGGGAAACTGGCTGATCTACTCTAGACAAAAATGTCCCCCGGTGAAGGTCCAAAGGCAAAATTCAAGAAGAAGGATCCTGCAAAAGCAGCCCATGTCTGCTCTTCAGATGATATAAACAGAGAAAAATGAAGAAAACCAGAAATCATGGAAGAGTAGCTGGCATGCATCAAAGTAGTTTCAGATACCCACAGAGCTTACCAAGGCAGCAAGTATCTTAGTCACTGGGAATATCCAAGAGCATCAATCAGTGCAGCACTGACAAGCCAGCATTCTTGCTTAAGAACTTGCAGAGGCTCCCTGTTGCTCATGGTGCCAAATTTAAACTTCCCTCTCCCCGCTCAAGGTTGGGATTCTCTATCAGCTAAACACCACCTTCACCTTCTTTTTCTTTCCACGCTTCACCTACACGCACCTGCTCTGACTATGTCCTCCTCCCTCAGAGCCCCGTGCCCCATCCCCTCCCCGCCACTGAGGACTAAGCCTTCTCACTTTTGTTCACCTGAGACAGTGCTCCTCAAAACGTGGGGACAGCGTGTAGTCTGTCAGCAAGAAACATTGAGACCACAGAGATATTCAAAGTTCACCTTGGAGCAACTTGACAAAGTAATTTTATGCCTTAAATCAAATAATAAAAACTTTACAGGTTTGTATCTTTCCATTTTACATTTTTTCATTTTATTTTTCTAAAAATTAATCATGATTATATTTTACAAAAGTGTCGAGCCACACTGGATTGGAAATTTAAAAGAACAAAGCTGGCCCATCACCAGAGATACTTTAAGAAACACTGCACTAGACCCCTCACCATGGGACACGCTTCTATTCTCTCCTCCCACAACCTAATCTAATTTTTTTCAAGGTTGCCTATAAAATACCCTCCCTGAACAATACCACTCAATGTGAACCTTCTTTTCAAAGTTTGTACCCATCATCATTTCAGCTGCTGGAAATTGTGTAAGGAACTGAACAGAAAGGTAAAACTAACCATTTGCAAATTCCTTGCTCTAAGGAGCCCTGTTTTATTTGCTTTATGCTTCTCTGCACCCACTGCAGAGCACAGAGGCAGCACGGTGTAATGGTTCAACTTCTGGACCAAAACCAGACTCCAAAATGGAACCCAATGCCCAAGGGCCATCACCAAACACTGGCCATGTGGCCTAAGACAACTCCCTGAACTCTTCTCTATTTCCGGTTTCTCTTCTGGGATGTGAGGCTGTCATGGTATGCAAAGCCTTCCCAACTCTAAAATTAAATGATGTGTGTTTGTTCTTAGAAAGGCTCTCAGGTTCCTCATGGGCAAATGGGAAAGCATCTGCCTGCCACAGGGCTGGGGAGGTAGGAAAGCATTTCGAAAACTATAGCGGCCTCTGTGAACTTGAGGATTACTATTATTACGCTGCATATACTAGGTGCCCGAGCAGAATGCATGAACTAAATAAGGAGACTTCATGTAGCCTGCCTGCAAAACTGAAGGCTGGGATGGTGACGGGCCTCGAAACTCTGACTAGGGGGGCCACAGAAAATACAGGCTACCTGATCTAGAGAAGATGAGCTGGAAAGGAGGAACGGAAGAGCTCTCGTGGAGATCAGAGAAAATGTAGATGAGCAAAGTAGGTACAATGAACAGATGCTATAGATGGGAGAGGAAGAAGGAGAGAAACGATTTCCAACTGTCTTATATAGGCTTAGTGTTTACACTTGTGTCCCTTGTAATAGTCATAACAACTCTGGCCTTACATACCCAAAGTAAGATAAAATTTGGAGTAGAAGCCTTCGGTCTTTCCATTATACTGAAACTGCAAGGCAGAATATATCGCAAAATATAACATAAAAGGACATTCTTAATGCTTTAGAGATGTTCAGTAAGAGAAGCCGCTGCTTTGTCGCCGGAGATCTTGGGCACTGGCTAGAAGACCATTTGTCAAAGACACAAGAGAGGATGCCTACTATGAATTCAACTCCCAGAATTCTGGTACCTAAAATCAGTAGAGCTTCCAACCCTACCCCCTAAATCCCACACGACTGGGGAGACCAAAGCAGGGTTGCCAATTTTTTTTTTTTTTGACGTGAGAACATCTATAAAACATCTATTTTAAGGGTGTGGGGGGCATTTAATATCAAAATAAGCCATAAGGACATAATCTTAGAATAAAAGATGGTCCTTTAAGATGACTAAAAGACTTATTTAAAAATCACAACATTACCCCTAGTCTTCATTTTTCACCCTGCAATTCGTCACACAGGCAGTTGGGAACCAACACCATTACATCAGACGACCTTTCTGACTCCTTACAATTTTTAAGTAGTTTTTAAAGGATCAATTTTTAAAGGATCAAATTCTAATAACAGTATTATCTTTTCTAGATAACATTTTTTGACCAAATACCACTTCCACTAAACAACACTACTTTCAGTGATAAAAAGAGCTGGCACTTAGTGCCAGGCACTGTAACAAATGATTAGCATGCTTTATTCTCACAACAATCCATTACTATTCCCATTTTCCAGAACTGGCAATGGAACTGCCCAAAAGTATCAAGCCAGGATTTGAGCTCCCAGACAGCTTGTCTCCAAAACCCTGTCTCCATAATCACTATACCATAAGCCTTAAAACACATGCACACCAGGAAACTAACACAATATTGTAAATCAACTATATTTCAATTAAAAAAAATTTTTTAAAACACACACACACAACTGTCAGGCACTAACAAATTATTTTAAGAAATGTTCTGAAACCATTTACTTTTCCAGGAAATTTATCCTATAAGAATGGGAGTGTCCTTTGGTTTGGTGGAAAGTGAAGCCACTTATATAATTAAAACATTTATTGTGTAGTTTTTCCACCATAGTTTTCCATCATATATGTGGAGAGAGAAAAAAAAAAAAAACAGAAGAAAAATCTCAGGAAAATAAATCATGAGAGCAGTAAAGATGTTTCCTAAGAGCCCTACAATTTTCGTAATTATAGCTTACAACATGGTAGTGAAAATCGCTAGTGGAGTGTTTGCCCTTGTCACAGGTGTTAACTTAATATTGCTTGTTCATAATGTTATCATGCAAATCATATTCCTATACGTAACTCCAGGCCTACATATCATGTGTTTGCAAATCCTGTATCTGCATGATGGGCCTCCTGCCTGGCTGGGCACTGCAACCAGAAAAATGGGTGGGGTGGGGTGTTGAAAGGAGGTTGAGGGGGTGAAAGATGGGTGACACTAAAAAACCTGGCACACATCATGTCTGTTCGGTTTGGTTACTAACTAGTTTTAATTTCAAATAATCCCCCCCAACGCTTTATTTTGGTTCTTCTGTTGTTTCCACCCAATATTTAGACAGCAACACGAGCCATAGAAAGTTGGGATGGGTCTAAAATTTGGGGGATGGCAAGGCTGAAACGCTTGGCCCAGAGTGCAAACTGCCACTTATGTGGCTGAGCCAGGACAACCAATGTAAACATGTAAGTTAGTCCAAATATACACACTCTCATTTTTATTTTAAAACTGATTTTGCATCTTAGTAATTTCTTCCTTAAAAATAACTGAAGAACCTTATTGTCTTGGCCAATTTTTTTTTAATAAGTTGCTATTTTGAAAAGAAATCATAATTAGCCAAGCACAGTGGATAGACCCACGACACGCTGCTATTTTCTAGTGTTGAAGAAAGTTTCAAAGTGGTACCTCATAGCACTCATTCAAACCAATGTATCTCCATAATGTGCACTTTTTACAAAGTGCTTTACAAATAGTGAGTTAAAATTCAAAAAGAGTGGCTATTTTTACTGAATACCACCTGGTCAGGTATTTCCTATAAGAATAGGGACTAAATCTGTCCTTCTAATCCTTGTCATGCCAGACATGGAAAGAAGATGGTTCTAATTCTAAAGTCTTTACAGTTTTACCTGAATCTCATTTAAAGGACTAGAGTCATGTGTGTGTGTGTGTGTGTGTGTGTGTGTGTGTGTGTGTGTGTGTGTTTATGCTAAAACAAGCCACAGAGATGATCTAGTCGAAGCTGCCTCCAACCCCAATCCCATCCCTAGAACTTGTATTGAGGAACAAATCTAAGCCCCAACATGGGACATTTTCTTTTTTCAAAGCTACACAACCAAAATCAAGACCAGAATCTTTTCCTATATTCCTCCCAAATTAGTAATTAATGTGTATTACATACAAATATCAAAATCTAAAAACACACAAGAAGATAGCAAAACAAATGCCAAGTCTAGAAAGAATATCTATTTTCCTTACCTAAGATCTGAAGAATGTACAACGATGGTTCTCAACCAGGCTTGATTTTTGTCACCAGGAGACATTTAGCAATGAGTGGAGATAGTTTTAGTTGTCACAACTGGAGAAACAGGGGTTCATCTAGGGAATAGAGGCTAAGGATGCTGTTAAACCTCCAACAATGCATAGGATAGGCTCTGAGATGGTTAATTTTATGTGTCCGCTTGACTGAGCCACAGGGTGACCAGATATTTGGATAAACATTATTCTGGATGTGTCTGTCAGGGTATTTCTGGATGAGATTAACATCTGAATCAGGAGAGTGAGTAAAGCAGATTGTCCTCCCCAAGGTGGGTGGGCCTCACTGTATCTGCTGAAGGGCTGAATAGAATAAAAAGGTAGAATGAGGGGGAATTCACTCTCCCTGCCTGTCTTGAACCTGAGACATCAATCTTCTCCTGCCTCAGACTCAGACTTGGACTGAAACTACACTATTGCTCTCTTGGGTCTCAGGCCTTCAGTCAGCTCTCCTGATTGTCAGGCCTCTGGATTCACATAGAAACTATGCCATTGTCTCCCCTGGGTCTCTAGCTCACCAACTGCAGATCTTGGGACCTCTCAACTTCCATAAATGCACGAGCCAATTCCTTATCATAAATCTCATATATATATCCTACAGAGTTCCATTTCTCAGAAGAACCCAGCCCCACAGCAAAGAATTACCCAGTGTAAAATGTCAATGCTGAGATTGAAAAACCATGATGGACAAGAATACTGACATTGTCTAATGGAGATATTATTTATATATAACATAAAATTTACCATTTTAACCATTTTTAAGCGTACAGTTCAGTGGCACTAAGTATATTCATACTGTCATGCAATGTCCATCAACCACCATCCAACCACAGAACTTTTTTCATCTTGCAAAACTGAAACTCTGTACCCATTAAATCATAATTCCCCATTCCTCACTCCCGCCAGACCCTGGCAGCCATCATTCTACATTCTGTCTCTATGAATCTTACCACTCTAAGTACCTCAAATAGAATGGAATCATACAGTATTTATCCTTTTGCGACTGGCTTCTTTCACTTAGTATAATGCCTTTAAAAGTTTATTCATGATGTAGCATGTGTCAGGATTCCCTTCTTTTTCAAGGCTGAATGATATTCCATTGTACCCATATACCACATTTTGCTTATCCATTCATCGACCAGTAGACACTTGGGTGATTTCTACTTTTTGACTATTGTGAATAATGTAAGTGTATGTGTTCAAATATCTCTTCAAGAGCCTGCTTCAAGTCTTTTGGGTATATAACTAGGAGTGGAATTGCTGGATCACATGGTAATTGAAATTTTGAGGAACTGTCATACTGTTTTCCACAGTGGCTGCACCATTTTACATTCCTTCAGGTGCATTTTGAATTGACAAGGTTCTCAACATCTGCAGTTTTCGTCTGTCCACCTCTCTCTGCTCTACTTCCCTCCCCATATCCTGGCCCTTTCATGAAGCAGGTAGTGAGCCAATACTTTAAAACCTGGAGCACCCTGAAAGAAATCCTAGGGAATGATGTTTTAATATGAATAATCATTCTCTAATGTTCCTTGAGGTACAATTTCTATCATGCATCGTAACCAGGGTGAGGGGGCGTGCAGAGGCATGGAGAACGTGGGAAGGAATACACTTGCATGCCTAGGAGATCCTTCTCCAAACCCATTCTGAAAGCCACCTCTGTCTCCAGTCTGTGAAACCTGATAGAAATAATTCCCACATCATCTTGAGTTTTCTATGTGGCACCTTCTTTGAGAAAAAGGGTCTTCCTGTTTTTGAGACCTCTTATTTACAGACACCTTATGGAAGAAGATTCTGGTGTTACACAGTACAGTACTACTGAGTAGTCTTTTGATCCAAGATCAGTCATTTCCATGAGTTAATTCCCGGAGAAATATAGTTTTACATACTTAGGCACAAGACAAGAGTAGGGCCAAGATGCTCAGGAAGTCTGAATTCCAATTATTTTGTAACTTTGTTCCCACAAAGACCCTTAGGCTTGTCCTGATTTCTGACTAAAATGTATGGTCAATAGGCCTACATGGAACAGTTCGGAAGGATAAGAAAGTGGTATCTCGCATGTCTAGAGTGCCTGAAAGCAGTGGTTCTCCAAGTGTGCTCTCACGACCAGCAGCAGCAGCAGCTAACCGGGGGATGTATTAGAAATGCAAATTATTGGGCTCCACCCCAGGTCTGCTGAATCCAAAACTTTGGGGGTGGAGCCCAGCTATCTGAGTTTTACTTACCCTCTTGGCGATTCAAATACACATTTAAGTGGCACATTTGAGAACCACTGCCTAGATCTTACTTTTACATTCCTGATATTATTTGAACTTCACAACAACCTTGTGAGGCAGACAAAGCTGGGATACTGGTCCCTTTTTAAAAATGGGGAAACTGAGGCCCAAGGCAGTCACCTGACTTACCTCAAGTGATATAGCTAAGGAAATGGAGGGTTAGAACAAATTAGTTTTTTATCAAGTCATGAATTACATTACAGGTAATGTAATTATTGATAGTATCATACATGTGAAGGGCTAGAAAAAAACTGGGGGTCACACAGCCAAGCAGTCTCATTATACAGATGAGGCAACTAGAACCCAGAGCAGGTTTTACATCTGAATAAGACCACACAGCATCACAAGGGAAAGCTCCTTCTCCATCAAGCCATTCCATCTGAGCAGTGAGCCTCTAATAGTTAACTAGCTCCTCAAATCATGAGTCACTTTTTACTTCCCTGAGGTTCATGTGGTAAGTATTTAGTTTGGGACCAACCAGGTATTTCACAAAAATAAGCAGCACTGATGACTAAATAGATTGTTCTCATCGCTAAACAAAAAGTCACCTTTGATAAGACAACAGGATAAGAAGGTTAAGTATAGGATGGGGCTTCCCTGGTGGCGCAGTGGTTGAGAGTCTGCCTGCTAATGCAGGGGACACGGGTTCGAGCCCTGGTCTGGGAGGATCCCACATGCCGCGGAGCAACTAGGCCTGTGAGCCACAACTACTGAGCCTGCGCGTCTGGAGCCTGTGCTCCGCAACAAGAGGCTGCGATAGTGAGAGGCCCACGCACCGCGATGAAGAGTGGCCCCCACTTGCCGCAACTAGAGAGAGCCCTAGCACAGAAACGAAGACTCAACATAGCAATCAATCAATCAATCAATCAATTAAAAAAAAAAAAAGTAAAAAAAAAAGAATATAGGATGAGAGACACTGAAGGAACGGGTCAGTGGACCTTTATCCGACCAGGGAAAGAAACGAATAAATGATGGAGAGAAAGTAAAAGGATCCAGGGACTTGAGGACATGATGAGGTTGAAAAATCTGAGTAGTGACAGTCATGGAGAAACTGAGCTAAATATTTTCATAATAATAGGTTATGGTCAAGAGGTATTTAGCACCTTGGGGTGTTTGGCAAGGTCCAGGCTGCAGCCATGGCAGGAAATGGCTGCAGTGGAGGTGATCAGGGCTCACCAGTGTGATGAAGAGAAATGAAATGAGAGGCAAGGGTGTTGGAAGACATACCCACATGGGATAAATAAATGACAGGGCTTACAGTAGCACAGAGTTGGCAGAAATGAGAAGACCATGAGCTTAGCACCTAACTCTTTAGAGGGATCCAAGAGAGAAGCCAGCGATGACAGTACTAGGGAGGGATCAGAACTGAAGGTCATGCACCACAGAAGGAGCAGAGGTCGTAATGACCTCCGGGCAGAACTGGGGCCAGGCAAGAACGTCAATGCTACTCTCTAAATGGTGTGGGAAGATGAACAGCATCTAACCAAAAGGCTGTAGGGAAGCAGTGTCCTCAGGAGAGAACCAGCAAAGAGGCTGAGAATGTAGGAAAGTGTTTCAACCTGAGAAGGAGAGTTAGAAAGAACATGGGGCAAAGGTTTAAGATGGAAAAGAGGAATGGGGAACCAAGTGAGGGGAGAAGAGATACACAACCCACCTCCAACACCACGTCTTCTGGGAAGTCTACCATCATAGCAAAATTACTCTCCCGTGGGGATGAAAATGCTATCCCAAGACCCCAGTGAGCCCCAAACCGAACTTCAATATTAAAAAGCTTGTCCAAATGAAACAATCCCACGTAGCTACACAACTAGGTTACCTACCTTGCCATAAAATTGTATTTTATTTTGTGGTACAATTTGGGGGACCTCGCCCTTCCATTTTAATGTATTGAAATGATATCTACAGAGTTCTTTAAAACCACCTATGAGGTAATCATCTTCAAAACAGACCTGCAAAAGTGGGAAGTGAGCTAAGTGTTATTAGCACTATGTTGCCAATAAAGCCCAGAAGTTAAGTGACTTTCCCAGGGTTACAGAGCAAGACAGAGCCAGGCCTGAGATGACTCTTAAATGAATTATGACAACAGTTCTCAAAGAACAAGTCCATATTCCAGGATGTTCCCAGATGGTCTACAAAGCAGGGAAGAGTCACACTGATTCTGTCCTAGGCCAAGGATTAAGAGAGCATAGCAGAGGGAAGCCATTTATTCTCATTAAATTATCCCTTACAACTCAACCCTCTGCTACTAGAAAACCTTTTAAGAAAAAACCAAATTGGGTAAGAAGTTACTGAACTCTTGCCCCCTGGCTTCAGATTTAGGTATGAGGTGACTCCTCAAGCCTAAAAAGGGAAAGGGAATTAGCACAGATCAAACATTTATTACTGAACCGAACTTGGGTCTACTGGCCCGCCATGCAGCAAAGCCAATCTACTGACACCAGGTTGTGATGAAGGAAAATACAGCGTTTATTGCAGGGTGCTATGCCAGGAGAACAGGCAGCTCGGGCTCAAAAGACTTGAACTCCCCATTGGCTTTTGGAGGAGGGTGTTTAAAGGCAACATTTGGGGTGAGGGTTGCAGCTTGTGAGCTTTCTTCTGATTGGCTGGTGGTCAGGTAACAGGGTGATGTTTTGGGAATCTTAACCGTCAACCTTCTGGTTCCAACCACTCTGGGGTCTAAGTGCTGGCGGTCAGCACATAGTCACCATCGTCCACCTGAGTGGGGGTCTAGTTTCTGCAGAACAACTCAAAGCTATGTGTCAGATTGTTATGTATGTCCCCTGAGGAGGAACTAGGCCTCTGTTTTATTGCTGAACTATTGTTCAAGCTGTCATTACTTTTCTTGTTTAATCTCTTTTCCTTTGCTTCTGCACTCCCTCACTTCCCTGATTAGTAACTGCTTGAGTTTGCTCTTTGGAACTCAGGGAAGACCTGGGAGACTAAAGCCTTTTTCTACAAACAAGAAACAGGGGACAAGGAGGGGCTTTTGTATCTAGGAAGGCCCCGCAGGGTCCTGCTCAGTTTCAATCCTCCCTTTTCTTTGATACTCCTCAATTCTTAGGGGAACAAGGCCGGGACAAGAAAGGGCACAAAGTTTTGGACAGAGAAGTTAATCTTAAACTCAGCAGGGGGACTCAGTTTTAGGGGGGTTCAGTTTCACATTTCCTATGGGCCAGGCACTGGGCTAGACATATAACAGGCTCAGTTCATTTAATTCTCACAACTACTCTGAGAGACAGGTATTATTAACTCCAACTAGAGGAATAAACTGAGGCTCAGCAAGGTTAAGAAACTTGCCCAAGTAGACTGGACACGGTGCCTTGTCCACTGCACCAGGATCCTCAACAGATAAAAGTGAAGACCTGAAATCTCACTGAAGGAAAGCACAGCTGACCCTGGTGCCCCAAGCCCCACCTCTTGCCCCAGCATCTAAGAGTGTACGTATCGGAGGAGGGTGGATCCTGAGAGCTGATCTCTGTGCCCCTCCCCCAGCTCTACCCCATTATTACATGTTAGTTTAATACCAAGGCTCATGGGAGATTCCTCCCAAGTTACATTCCTATTACAGCAAGCCTGAGAGGCCGGAAGTCTGCACTAATGAGTAGGTGGTCTCTGAGACTCATTTGCCCCACCTAAGTAGCCTATGTATCAAAATAGCTTGAGATCCAGGCGACACCACTCCATCTTCCACTAATTACTCTGCAACTTTAACAAGCGGGGGGTGGGGGTGGGGCAGGAGTGAGGAGTTATTAAAATTAAAATAGGGAAAAGTTGAAAGCAGCTTACAAATATACATATTAACAAATATCTTATATAACTTTAATGTTGGAATCTCATACCTACAAAGCTGTTTAAAAATGAGTACATATATATATTACACACACACACACCACACACACACATAGATGTGATTTTTAAAAAGAGAACTGTGGAACAGCTAGAACATGAAGATCACCCTTCCATGATAAATTCCAGGGCATATTCATAACAGGAGTCAGACAGATTTTGTTTTCCACCACATAGTTCTATAAAAATAAACTGTCATCACAACATCCTTGTGGTAGTAAAAGGCCATATTTGCCTGCAGTTAAATCTAACAGCAGCTGCTCTATGGAAAAAGACGGCCCAATAATTGGCTTCTTTCACCTCTGTTAATCACGAACAAAAGTGTCATTCAGTTTCAAAATGGACAAAATGCTCCAATGGATGGTCAGCTAGCTGAGCCAATGGGGTGGAATAACAATAACCCTGTAGCATTTTCCTTTTTCCTTTTGTTTGGTCTTTCAAAGCCCTTAATTAAGACCTGCACAAAGCACCCCTACCGGCCTTTTTCAATGAGGCATTACACGCCTGTTTTCTTGTATTTAAAGAAAAAAAATAGCAGGGATTTTCTGAGACACATTAAACAGAATACACAATTTCCATTTATTTGCAACTGAAATACTGTTAAAATTTTAGAGCTTAAATATTATCATCAGTAACAAAGCAAGTTCTTTGCATGGCAGGCTTGGGGAGTGGGGCTGAAGGAGGGGTTGTTTAGAAGGGGGTGGGTAGAAAGCAGAAGCAGAAGTGCTGTGCAACCATTTCTCCAGAAATACAACTGTTAGCAGACCTCATTTAGAAAGATCTAGATTGGGCTCCTAAACCTTTCCTTAGCTTCACATATACACACTGAAAGAAACAGCAAAACTCAAGAGGTATTCTTAAAGCGAACAGCTAGACAAGAGACAAAAAATTGGAATTGTAACTGCTTCTTACAAACTCCTTAAAAATCACAGAGAAAAAGATAAAACATTTTTAGTTAAGCAATCTCTATAAGAACTTTGTGCAGTTGTATAATTCATCTCTGCCTCTTTTTTTTTTTTTTTTTCCTATCTTGGCTTTAAACAAAGCTTCACATATTATAGTGGATAAGAATCAGAATGTCTAGCTTTTTAAAATCTCCATAGCCTAATTAACTTTTCATTATTCAATTTTCTTTTTGCACAACCTAAAAAAGGCCGTTGTGTTCATTTTTAAACGCTCTGAAATATAATCTTTCCGGGTTGGAGACTGTTCTGAAAATACCTAGTCCTGCCCATAATTTGTTCCTCCCTCCCCCTCTCACAAATATCCTGAGTGACAGCTTAATGTGACAGCTTTCTTGCCACAATTCACTGAAGGGGAGTGGCAGGTAGGGTTCTCGGAGAACAAATACCTAACAAAGCCATCATTCTGGGGAGTTACTTCCAAACCGTCAATCCAATCCATCAAGTAGAATGTGCTCCACTATTCTCTTGTAAATGTGCTTATTTCAAACAGGGCAGAACTCAGGCAGCTGCCCCGCAGAAGACTAAATGACCCAGCTCAAATGTCACCTCTGCTGCGAAGCCTCCCAGCTCCCCAAGGCAGAGCAAGTTCCCTTCCTCTCTGCTCCCACAGCCCTTTGTTCATCCCTCCTGATGGCACTCCCACGCTGTATTTTATTTGTGTTTATGTCTGTCTTCTCCACCCAACCAGATCACCCGTGGACACTTGTGAGCCAGCGTGGGAGAGAGGAGGAGGGCACAAGCTCTGGAGTAAGACTGCTGAGTTCAAATCCTGGTTAGAGATTATTAACATATGACCTTGAACATGTTACTTAAGCATTCTGTGCCTCGGTGTTCTGAGCTTAAAATGGGGATAAAGAATACCTTTCTTATACATTTCCTGTGATGATCAAGTGAACTTGCAGATGTGAAGCTCTCCACACAATGCCTGGCACACGTAGGAGCTTGATCAATGTTAAAACTGGAAACGTCATCCTTATCGTCCCTCCTCCCCCCATGAAGACAGTAGCATGGCTGGAAGAAGAGGCACACACTCGATGTTCATGGAATAAACTTTTGCTAAGCATATTAATTTACTAATAAAATGTCAATTTCCAAAGGCAATCTTTCCAGGTCTTTCAATGTATTCAACATTTAAGAGTGTGTTACGTGCAAGGCACAAGTATAGGCAAGGGAAGAGCTAAAGCGATGCTAAGTGAGACTTGATTCCTGCCCTCATGGAGCTTATAAGTAATTCTGAGCATGAGGCATATGGAAATATATGTCTGTGGTATTAATGGCTGAAGTTATGCTTTCACAATATATTTGCCTGATACGAGTTTTCTCAACAGTGCATATATTACATTGTAAAGTATTTCAGAGACTTATGTACAACAATGTGTCTCATTTTGCTAAAGAAACAGCAAGTAAGAGAGTTTAAGGATGCTATATTTCAAATACTTCAATGAAGTCTGTAATTCTTACGAATCCTCATGCTAATACTAATATAGCACGTGCACTGGTTCCAGGGCCACAGCTTGTCCTATGACAAGAGTCATTGCTCTCTGGAGCCCTGGAAGAGTCAAAACTACTTAGGAATGAAATTTAAAGATTTGGGTCATGAACAAATGTGTACCAAATTATTGTTTCCATTACACTCTTTTCAAAGACTTTACTGTTAAGTATAGAATCACTTGTTTAAATGTTGCAATTCTAGGAAGAGCTACTTTAACGAAATCATTGCTAATTAAAAACCATTGTTAAATTAAAATAAATCATGCAGTGTTTTAGTTGTTCTCTAGTTGAAAAGAAGGTTATGGAAACAAAATGATTTTGCTACACATTTGCCCACGACACAGTTTCTTTTGTCATAAAACACTAACTTCATGAGAGTGAATAAATTCATGAAAGTTACCAATAAATATTTGCCTTTGACAACGTCAGGCAGATTTACTGCATCCCATTCTCTTTAGAGGAGAGTAATAACTGAGGAATAGAAATTAACTCCATAAACCAGCCATTGGAGCAAGCCCCCTGCAGGCAGGCAGGGGCACTGCCTCTTCCCTCTTCTGTCACCAGGTTAGAGCACCAGCGAACATCTCTCACTCTCTCATGGATATTGCAAATTCAAACAAAACAAAACACCATGATAAGTTTTGGTGCTTTTCTTATTTTTCCATGGAGGTATGCAAATGGAGGGGGGAAACTCACCTAGTTGACAATATCTGACGATCAGTTACCTAAACTCTAATAATAAATCAAACTGTGTCGAGTCTTATTTTCTTCATCTAAGAGCAAGTGGTGTCCAGCATCTTAACACTGTCCAGATATTTACTGTCTGTCTGTACAATAATCAATGCCTACTTAAATATAATGAATCCTTAAAGCATCCCTGAGAGTTTAAAATGAATAGTATTGAATTTATTATATTCTCAGGATAATTAAAGTTTAGTAGAAATCGATCTCAATCATTGTATGAAATTTTGAAAATATTTATGAGCAAAATTCTGTTACTTGAGATGCTACTTACAGAAATCAAATGGCAAATGTCTATACTATTTTAAACTCTCAAAGTATTCTAGAACACATATTGCGAGAGGGCTTCAATTTTCTGCCATGCTTCCTGACCAATTCTTTAACAACTGTAACGGCTTTATTAGCTATTCAGTAAGTATTCCTTCGATTTACTCCTTATGTTAGCAAAATGAGTTGGTTCTCCTAACAACAGATCATTTAAGGCAAAAATGTCTCGTAAGCATGAAAATTGAAATTGTTTATGGATACAAAAAACACCTCTGTTAAAAACATCTTTAACTAATGAGATAAATGTGATATTCTATTTTCTAAGAGTGTACCCTGACCCAAAACATACTGGCCTACAAGTATTTTTATTGTAGAATAGCCAATGACCCTATGAAGCCACTGTTATTCTAGACATTTTCTGAGAGAAATGGAGCAGTTAATATTGTTTAAGGAAATGGTAAGGGATAGAATTTTGAAGCTGGGTGACAGGGGCCTGGGGAGGAAAGTTCTGAAACTATGCTGCCCCCACCAAAATGACACTGAACAGTTTAGGTCTTATAAAGCGTCTATAGGAGGCATGGGCATATTACTCTACTTGAAACAAAGCCCTGGGTAGAATTAATACTTTCAATTTCTCCTGGTGGAATATTTTCAATTCCTCGGAGCAAAGAGACACTTTCTATTCCACAAACTTCCACGTGGGAGATGAAACAGAACTTCCTGCAATGTTGTGGCTGTGAAATAAAAAAAAAAAAAATACTCTCATGGAAACTTTTTCTCGCATCTCCACGCCATGCTTTAGGGCTCTAGATGCAACTAAATTTCTCTTAAAAACTAAACAAACTGGGGGCTTCCCTGGTGGCGCAGTGGTTGAGAATCCGCCTGCCAATGCAGGGGACACGGGTTCGAGCCCTGGTCCCGGAAGATCCCACATGCCGCGGAGCAGCTGGGCCCGCGAGCCACAATTACTGAGCCTGCGTGTCTGGAGCCTGTGCTCCGCAACAAGAGAGGCCACGATAGTGAGAGGCCCGCGCACCGCGATGAAGAATGGCCCCCACTTGCCACAACTGGAGAAAGCCCTCACACAGAAACGAAGACCCAACACAGCCATAAATAAATAAATAAATAAAATTTTAAAATACCTGCACAATAATCATTCCACTAACAAATCTTCTAGAATTGTTTAAAAAAAAAAAAAAAACTAAACAAACTGAAACAAAGACATCTCTTTGCCAGCCCCTCATAAGCCTCTCGGTTTCATCCCGCAGGTCTGAGCCTCATCTTGACTGTGATCCGTTACATAATGATCTCTATACTGTGACTATGACAACATGTGACTGCCTTACAAAAACACTTCTTAAAAGTACTCAAGTAAAAGTACTTGCTTTTAAGAGTCTAAGCTTATTTTCGAAGTTGGCATAATTGTTCACTTAAAATAAGGAGATAGTAACTTGAAAAAGAGAGACTGTACGAGAATTATTTAGTACCATCTAGTCATGAACTTCTCTGCCTGCAACTTCAGACAAATGCATCGCACCACTGCTCTGATGAAGAGCATCCACTGGGCACATCACGCAAGAACTGAGGCCTAAGTCACTATGTCAAAGGTATAAATTATGGTCCAAAGACAGCTCCAGGCACTGCTGAGCTTGGAATTGCTTGCTGAGCAACCGTGTTGTTCCAAACAAACTCAATGCTTAAGAGGCTAAAGGGCAGTGGAGGCAATTATTGGAAGGAAATTTCTCACTAGGCCAGAAAGGAATAATTAAGCCTTTGCATGCTAAATCACATCACTGGGGTTAACAATGAAGTAATCAAGTGTAAATGGTGACAAAGCCCATCTATAGGACTCATGAAAGGAAATTAAGGTTGTGGGTAATCTAAACTATTGTTGCTTAAATACCACAAAAATTAGTCCTGAAAACTTCATTCATTTATCCTCTCTTTATACAAATGTGTGTGCTTATGGTGGGAGGCAAGAAATTGGTTAATCCAGCAATTAAGGCAAATATACTGAATCATCCGAAGTAAAACACCACTCAGCTACTAATTCACAGGCAGAGATCCAACACAATGCCCATACTACTTAGACTGGACCAAGTGCTCAGTAATGAAGACGACGCATGTGGGATTTATTTATTCAAATATATGGCTAAAACCATTTAAGTGATAAACCTAACGCACACTTTATATATTACACTTTCTATGCCGCAGGGCATAGAAGAGAATTCACACACACACACACACACACACACACACACACACACAGCTAGGTGGGATGTGGGGAGACAAATTCGGGGAGAAACATGGAGGATACACACATCATCTCCAACAACTGCTCAGCAGCAGTTAAAACTGGTTTAGGGGGACTTCCCTGGTGGTGCAGCGGTTAAGAATCTGCCTGCCAATGCAGGGGACACGGGTTCGAGCCCTGGTCCGGGAAGATCCCACATGCCGCAGAGCAACTAAGCCCGTGCGCCACAACTACTGAGCCCGCGCTCTAGAGCCCGTGAGCCACAAAAAGAGAAGCCACTGCAATGGGAAGCCCGTGCACCACAATAAAAGAGTAGCCCCTGCTCACCGCAACTAGAGAAAGCCCGCGCGCAGCAACGAAGACCCAACACAGGCAAAAATAAATAAATTAATTAAATTAAATTTTAAAAAACTGGTTTAGGAATTCCCTGGCGGTCCAGTGGTTAGGACTCTGTGCTTCCACTGCAGGGGGCACAGGCTCAATCCCTGGTTAGGGAACTAAGATCCGGCATGCTGCGCAGCGTGGCCAAAAAAATTAAAAAATAAAAATAAAACTGGTTAAGCTCTAAAGGGAGCAAAATAATGTGGGCCTGACAGTTAAAAAGTCTAGATTTGACTTGGGCTTTGCAACCTCAGGTTATTATCTTACCTCAGAAATAGAGTTTCCTCGTCATATTTCAGGAGTGAGGCCAAGAGTAAGATTTCTACTAAGATTTCTCAAGACTCTAAACTGATCTGGTGTAGTAGTTGCTGTTGTTGGAAATAATTTAAGACTCAGCAAAAGTTGCAAACACGGTGCAGAGTTCCTATGCATCCTTCACCCAGCTTTCCCAATGGCAACATCCGACATGACCAGAATACATTAGCTAAACCAGGAAATTTACTTTGGTACAACATTATTATCTTAAACTACAGACCCTACTCAGATTCCACAACTTTTTATATGCACTCCTTTTTTTTTAAACCACACGTACGAATTCATATGATCACCACTGCAGTCAGGATAAGGAACTGCTCCCTCACCACAAAAAAAAACAAAAACATGGGCATATTACTCTACTTGAAACAAAGCCCTGGATAGAATGAATACTTTCAATTCCTCCTGGCAGAGTATTTTCAATTCCTTGCAGAAAATAGACACTTTCAATTCCACAAACTTGGAAAATGAAATAGAACCTCCCGTAATGTTGTGCTTGTGAAATAAAAAAATACTCTCAAGGAAAACTCTGCTCTCACCTCTATTCCTCGCTTTAGGGCACTAGGTGCAACTACAACTTTGTCAAAAACTAAACGAAATAAAACAGACTTTTCTTTGCCATCACTGCCCCATCACTCCCTCCTGCTACCTCTTTAGAGTCTCACTGTCCTCCTATCTCTAACCCTAGCAACCACTAACCTGTTCTCCACTATAATTCTGTCATGTCTAGAGTGTTTTAAATGGAATCACCAGCATATGTAACCTCTTGAGATTGGCTTTTTCACCCAGCGTAATACCCTTGAGAGTTATCCATGCTGCTGCATGTATCAATAGTTGGTTATCTTACTGCCGTGTAGCAGGCCACTGTACTGATATACCAGTTTATTATGGCATGTGGATTTTCAACTTTTTATGTTTTAACTAAATTATAATTATGGGGTGGGGAGGAACTTTTAAAACCTTGCTTTGCCATTGCTTAAGATGGGTTCATACTCCAAGAGATACTGATTCTCTTAAGTGGTAATTACCTTAATCACTCCAAGATTCAAGGCTTCCCTGACAACCCTACTTAAATAGTGAGCCCCCTTCATCCTGCTTTATTTTTCTCGACAGTACTTAGTATTACCTGATCTTATATGTTTATTTTATTTATTTTTTTACTGTCTGCCACCACCCCTACTGCACCCCATGCCAGGTAAGTTACATGAGGGCAGGGACACTGTCAGATATCATCAGATGGGACTTCCCTGGTGGTGCAGTCATTAAGAATCTGCCCATCAAAGTAGGGAACAGGGGTTTGATCCGTGGTCTGGGAAGATCCCACATTCCTTGGAGCAACTAAGCCCGTGCGCCACAACTACTGAGCCTGCGCTCTAGAGCCCGCGAGCCACAACTACTGAGCCCGCGCACCACAACAACTGAAAGTCCATGCGCCTAGAGCCTGTGCTCCGCAACAAGAGAAGCTACCGCAATGAGAAGCCCGTGCACCACAACGAAGAGTAGTCCCCACTTGCCACAACTAGAGAGAAAAGCCCACACACACAACAAAAACCCAACACAGCCCAAAAAATAAATAAATTAATTAATTAAATTATTTTTAAAAAAGATATCATCAGTTATCTGTGTCCCCAGCACCAAGAACAGTTCTTAATACTTAATAAATGTGTTGAACAAATTAACGTTTAAAATAATGACTTATTATCTCAATAAGTATTACTTTAGAGTTGAAAGACTACTGATTCCATGAACCATTATACCAATATATCATCAGTTATCTGTGTCCCCAGCACCAAGAGCAGTTCTTAATACTTAATAAATGTGTTGAACAAATTAACGTTTAAAATAATGACTTATTATCTCAATAAGTATTACTTTAGAGTTGAAAGACTACTGATTCCATGAACCATTATACCAATATTAGTAGCTCTCAGAAAATAGCTTGAACTGATAAAATTATTTGCACAAAACCTTTTTATTCACCTCTACAAATTAACTACCTCCTATTATACAATTTCAATAAAGTACTGGGTCCTGAAAGACTGGACAATAGACAAGGAAGAAGCATAGGAAATCTTACCATCTGACAAGCATAAGCCATAAGCAACACAAGTCAAAAGTCTCATCAAATATTAAAGGTTTACATAATCAAAGAAAGGACCATCTACTCTGATAATGTGCTTCCTCCTGCTTTGTTTTGTCAACATACTCTGGAGGGCTACCAATGGTGCTGGGCAACTCATACAACTAAATGTAACTGGATTTCTTCCATGTTAAATGGAGAATGTGAGCCAGATCAACTGTCTTCCACCAGTTCTTAAAAGAAGTGAACTTTTGGGGCTTCCCTGGTGGCGCAGTGGTTGAGAATCTGCCTGCCAATGCAGGGGACACGGGTTCGAGCCCTGGTCTGGGAGGATCCCACATGCCGCGGAGCAACTAAGCCCGTGAGCCACAGCTACTGAGCCTGCGTGTCTGGAGCCTGTGCTCCGCAACAAGAGAGGCCGCGATAGTGAGAGGCCCGCGCCCCGTGATGAAGAGTGGCCCCCGCTTGCTGCAACTAGAGAAAGCCCTCGCACAGCAACGAAGACCCAACACAGCCAAAAATATAAATAAATAAATAAATAAAAGAAGTGAACTTTTAAGAAAGGAGAGAAAGTCAGAAAAATATTAGCAAAAATTTGGTTATAATTTATGTAGTTGAAATGCTGAACAAATAATAAATAGATATCAGGTCTCTTAACATGTACCTGTAAATATATGTATGTATATTTAAATATACATATATGTGTGTATTTATATATAAATATATGTATTTATATACTTATTGGGGACATATGCTTGTAAATATAGCCTCTTTGATGCGTGGTCCATACCACACACAAAACTTTTAGTACCACTGCACCAGAGACCTTTAAGATTTAGAAGGGTCCAAATCTACATTCTAAGGAGCTGAGAACACTTCAAGCAGAGGACAAACAGATTTAACCTCTCCAAAACTAATTCCTCATCTATACAACAAGCAGTTCATGATATCCACCATACACAAGATAGATAAATGCCTGAATCTAGGAAGAGCACTAAAGGACACTGTCATACAACCCACTCAACCAAGGAACCCTGGTCTGAAAAAACAAGATCCAACACCCCATCCACAAAACCTCATTTATTACCTGTGTGCCCTCACCCCCTGGGGTTTCTCCATCTCTAAAATGGAGAATAAAAGCATGTGCTTTAGAGGGCTGATGGGAGTATTAAATAGATAATGCATGCAAAGGCGCTTCACCTAGTACCTGGTACTCAATGACATTTATGATTTTTAGCATCTATGTTCATAACAAGATGATGATGATGGTTTATCTGAATGGCAAGACAGACCATGAAGAAGCTCTTCATGATAAAGAATGCAACTTAAGTGAAATAAAACAGCAAAATGCTTCCAGAAGAAGACAACCTGTAGAGTTACCAGGTAAATGACTCTCCATGATGGGGCTGGTACATTCAAAATCAAAACTGTGGTCACAGATTCAGTCATGAACAGCCCTGCTGCTAAAGGAAAGAGCACATAGATTGAAACAGGAACCCATCCAGTCTGTAAAATATTAACAGCTTAATAAACATCAGCTCACCATCCAAAAACACAGTATTCAAGTCAACTGAAGAGTACCAGCTAAATTAATACCAAGTTGACTCCATGAAATGCCTTGGGGGGAAAAAAAGGCTCATGGGTGATTCACTTTTATGCTGACTTCCCTATAAAAACATCTTCAACAAGAGAGGCAGGAAATTCCAGTGAGTGAAAGGGGGCAACTATATGGAAACCATCATACTGCACACTTTGCTTTTTAATTTACTTCAGTGTTTTGGTTTAAAGAAGCACATTCAGAAATTTGCTCCTTAAGAAACAAAAAAGTGAGTATGCTAACGGATTTGATCCTCATATACCATCCAACGGAATTCCAGAAAAGAAAAAGCAAGCTAAAAGGCACACAACTGATATTTACTTTCCTGACACGGAAAAACACTATTAACGTAGAAAATGATGTGAAAGCTTTCAAGGAGATCAAGTCATAGAGACCTTTTTAAAAAATTCTGCTAGAAATAAAAGATAACTTAATTTTACCCAGTAAATTGATTTTTGAACATAAGTTACTCCTAAATCAAGTCACAGTACCCCACTGTATGTACACATGTACTGATACATGTGTATGCTTTTTCGGGATGCTTTATTTTCAATTCTGATTTTTTTCCCTGTAGTAACCTGTAGCTTCTCACCATTTCATTTGTCACTTTAACCTTATCCTCTTCTGACACTGTCAACTCTCCATGCTAACTACAGAATGGACAAACAAATACCGAACACCAACTACCACCCACTAACTGGGATGTCATCACAAGTTACTTAACCTTTCCAATCTTTGTTTGCTTAGCTATAAAATGGAAACCATGCCATGTGTAACATGCCAAACACACAAGTAGGCCTAGCAATTCCTCACCAAATTTCCATTTTTTTGAATCCGACTTTTCAAACACAAATACACTAACAATTCAAAGTTTTTTCACTGTCAGCAAAATGCCCCACATTGGTATCACTTCTACACGAGTCCTTCAGGCATCATGGTTAACTGCCAGGTATCAAAAAGGCTGGACTTCCCTGGTGGCACCGTGGTTAAGAATCCGCCTGCCAATGCAGGGGACACGGGTTTGAGCCCTGGTCCGGGAAGATCCCACATGCCGCATAACAACTAAGCCCATGCGCCACAACTACTGAGACTGTGCACCGCAACTCCTGAAGCCTGCGCGCCTAGAGCCCGTGCTCCACAACCAGAGAAGCCACCACAATGAGAAGCCCGTGCACTGCAAGGAAGACCCAAAGCAGCCAAAAATAAAATATAAATAAACAAATTTTTTTAAAAAGGCTAAGAATTCTACTCCTGTAAAAGCACAGACATTTAAACAATCAATTTTTAACAGCTTCTGCGAATACCACATATATACTATGTTAACAATATATTGAGGCTATAAGTAATTAGTGATATCAAGCCTCTAAGACACTAAAATCTAGACCAATGTTTTCTTATTAATATATACTTACCATATAGCCCAGGATCTCACTTCTAGGTATTTACACAAGTGAAATGAAAAGCTATGTCCATACAAAAACTTCTACATGAATATTTATAATGGTCTTATTTGTTAACTGCCAAGAACTGGACACAAGGCAGATGTCCCTCAACTGGGGAATAGATAAACAAATTGTGGTACCTCCATATAATGCTATACTCCTCAGCAATAAAAAGGAATATTACATACTGACCTACACAACAACATGGTAGAATCTCAAAAGCATTATGATAAGTAAAAGAAGCTAGGCGGGGCTTCCCTGGTGGCGCAGTGGTTGAGAATCTGCCTGCCAATGCAGGGGACACGGGTTCAAGCCCTGATCCGGGAAGATCCCACATGCCGCGGAGCAACTGGGCCCGTGAGCCACAATTACTGAGCCTGCGCGTCTGGAGCCTGTGCTCCGTAGCAAGAGAGGCCGCGATGGTGAGAGGCCCGCGCACCGCGATGAGGAGTGGCCCCCGCTTGCCGCAAATGGAGAAAGCCCTCGCACAGAAACGAAGACACAACGCAGCCATAAATAAATAAAAATAAATAAATAAAATTTAAAAAAAAAAAAAAGAAGCTAGGCACAAGACTACAGTCTGTTACTTTCCATTTATGTGATAATCTGGTAAATGCAAAACAATATGAGACCCAAGGTAGAACATAGATCATCAGTTGCCAGGGACCAAGGGTGGGGAGAGAGGCTGACTACAAAGGGCACAGGGGGGAGTGATGGAAATGTTCTAGATCTTGACAATGGTGGTGGTTACACTCCTATACACATTTCAAAACTGTACACTTAAAAGGGTGAATTTTTAAGATTGAGAGGTTTAGGGGAGTTCTCCCTATGAATCAGTAGTTATAAAGGTCAGTTAAGTAGTCAAAGAAGGAAGATGGAGCATTGGAGATTATACGAGTTATTTTAGAATACACATATGGAGTCACTAACAGAAAGTGAGGGGCTCAAATAGGCTCATTCGTGAACAACTGTATAACCAAAACTTTTAAAAATGTAACTGTCCAAATTTAAAGGAAATCTACTGTAATCAAGAACTACAAAAGGAGTTACTCTTATAAGAAAATGTGAGAGGCAGTAATGTCTATTAGCATGTTGTTTTACAGCGAATGTTCAGTAATGATACCAAGAACCATCAGAAATACCTTCTAGATGAGATGTATATATACATTTAAATATTTGGCTATATCTGGGACAAAACAGGAGCTCACTTCCTTTTTAAACAATCATCTACTCCTGTCAAAACCAGCCCACATGTCTAAGAAACAACAGAACTAGAAATTCAGGCTAGGGTAACTTAAGGGTTGGAAAGGACCCTGATGAAATGTATGTCATTATTTCCTCCACCAAAGTCATGAATCTTCTTATCTTTGGTGTCATAGGGTTTTTTTTTTTTCCTTCTCCTTCTGGAATGCCACCTCAGCCAGGGTGGTGCCAAGGGCAAATTCCTTTAACGCAGAAAAAGACCTGAAGAAAAACAGCAGTTGATTTACCCCTCTATTCCACGTTCTTGGCCCTCTCCTGCCACACCTGCTGACAAGCCTCCACACTGTGAATTCAGATGCCACAAAGCAAAGCCGTTAATGCTAGCTGAACTGAAACCAAGTCCCCAGTAGAAGCTGGTGCTACGCAACAGAAGCCTTAAAGGTCAATGTGGCAGGGCTTGGCTAGCATGAGAATGATCAACTGACCTCCTTCTGCAGACTGACAGGAAGATAAACATAAAGGCAGACAGTCCTCAAGGTACGTTCTATCGGGAATCAAGCATCCTTGTTCCCAACTTGTGTATCCATCAAACACATGCCACATATCAAACCTGGGAGAACAGCCTCGAAACGTCCTGCACAAACACACACACACACACACACACACACACACACACACACACACACAAATTCCCTTTGGTGAAATAACTGATCAAGCAGGAAACCCCACCATGGAAGCAGGTCATACAAACTTAATTCAAATTGATATTAGAAACTGGCTTATCCAAAACACGAGATTTCCTTTCCACAGTATGTAATAGGGCTTTGGAAAACACAGTCTGATTGCTAACAGCAGAGCCTGTGGTTAGCACACAAACTTGCCAACCTACCATGAAGGATGAAGCCCTCTGCTGCATGCCCTCACAGCCCCAGACTGTTTGCAAAGGGCAGGAATGAAATATTCCATATGTTTTCTTTGTCAGTGACATGGCTATTGAAAGCAAGGCCATGGTAGTCTCCCTGCTGAGGGACTGGGTCAAGCTATTCATGTGTAACCGGGCAGATGTCAAGATGGTAATGGGAAAAACATCTCAAACATTTTTTTTTTTTAAAGAAAGAGACCCAGGGTAGAAAATGCACAACTGTATCTGAAACACTCAACCAATATAAATAGGTCGTGAGCACTCTTGAATATGTTAGCTGCTACTCTGAATTTACAATTCATTTTCAAATCAGAGCTGAATCAAAACCCAGAAAAGTTTTTAAGGGTTCTGAGAAAGGTTTAACTGTGCTTACCAAGAATGTCATATAACTTTTGAGAAATATTAAAGATTTTAAAGACAGGATTTTAGTTCTAAAGTTACTTCAAGGATAATAAGCTTTTCTTTATCCACAAAACAAAGCATTGGTCTCAAATGTGAAGAAAATACACAGGTATCCAATAACCAGTAAAATATCATTTTAAAGTACTTGAAACAAAAAGTTCTCCCATAATCTGAATATTGCTAGAAACAAGGTGATATGAAGAAACAAGAACTCAGCTATATTGTCAAACCTGAGCTAATCTTATCCATCCCCAACATGGAAAGTGACGAGAAACCGTTGGGCACTCACTGGCATGAGGCTTCTTAAAGAGTTAAGCGTTGTTTCATGAAAATCCTCAGGGTTCCAAAGTCTGGAAGTAGAAAATTATTATCTAAAGATCACACTGACACTGTCTAAGGTCACGTGCCCGTTTGCTGTGAGGAGAAACAATGCGTTCCCCTATTAGGAGAGCGTCCTTCAACTTGACCAGCCATCTCAGGGAAGTAATGCCCAGTCAGAGACCAAGGCAAGAAAGCATGATTTCCTCCAAGCTCTCTCCTCTAGAGAAACTGTAACTCCCCACCACTAGGCTTTCCTGTTAGAAAGGGAGTAGCACCACCCGTAAGAAGGAATCTTGATAAAAACATATGCACTACTCTTTCTCCACCAGGATCTTTATGGTTTTCTGAATGAAAAGTCTACCAGATGAAGAGCCTTTTCTCCATTAGCACAAGGGCTCACTGTGAAGTCTCCAACAGCCTATAAACCTGATATACATTCAAAGAACCAGAGAAATAGGGTTTAGAATTTTAAATCTAAGTGACTTAAAGGGATAACACACATAGACAATTGCTTAGTCACTCCCCAAAGAAATGACAACATAATGTAATGGGTCCTTGCTGTCACTCAAACAGGTCATGCTGAAGTTTCCTACATGTGACCCTTGAAGATAAAGTCAAGTGACCTCTTCTTGCAGATGGAAAAGACAATGTCCAAAGGGATTAAGTGATACCTTCAAGCGCACAGATTTAGGACCTCAGGGGTCTTGATTTCTTGTGCTACACTCTCAAAAATAAAACAACTTCTGAAGTCCTGTTCATAAAAATAGGCACATAAAAAGAAGACTGGAGAGTAGAGAGTGACATAAAAAGCTGGATTATGCGACCACCACGGACTCAAAATGACCTTGGAGAGAACAGAAGGCCAACTAGAAAACATTTTCTTTCTTACAAACATAAGAAAACATTAAGATTTTAAAACAAACCCCACTAATCAAATGAGATGAAGTAGCAGTAGCACAGAATGGATGAAAACTGGCATTATGATAAACTGCTAAGTATCAGTTAGCAAATCCACATGTAATCTTTTAAAACATGATACTAAAATGTTAAATGCATTGAATACTCCTTTCTTAACTCTGATCAAATTGTATGAGAATTCTGTACATGCTTGATGTGAGATAAGGAGAGCCTGAAGAGGACCCAAGGGGCAATTATCAGGTTCGGAAAATGCAAAAGCTGGATTTAGCACCTAAAACAGAGAAGCGTGTGAACAGTCTTCAAGAACATTAAGAAACCTAAAGGTTAATCGACAGTATTTGCCTTCTCTCCCCTCACCTCCAGAAGAGTTGCTAGACTTCGGGTTAGAGTTCTTAAGGTGTAAGGTATTCAAGAGAGAGAATAGTGCTGATTCTCTGGAGATTCTCAGAAAGAAAAAGAAGCTCCCTGAGATGGCTTCCACACACACGGGAAGGGTGACAACGTAGATCACAGTGGTGGCAACCACAGGTCTCCTCTCTCCTGAGAAAATCTAGTCAGCCAAGCCCTTCTTGTATTATCCATATTAGTCGTATGTTTTCTCTAAGGGCCTCTTAGCATGAAGCTTACCCTGTAGGGAAATGGGAAAAACCAGAAGTTAAACAGCATCATAGCCCAGTCCCCAGAGTTTTAGAGAGAAGACTGCCAGCTTGGAAGCATACCTCCTACCCTGCACTTCCCAACAAGAAACGTGAATAAGGGTGAGGCTTCTAATGGCCATCTATCTACCCCGCTAGGCAAACAGCTCTAATCAAGCTCTTCAGGGGAGTCTGGATGTCACCACTTGCACTCAGTTATGCTGCGGCTTATACTGAGAGCTCCACATGGGCAGTCAGAGCCCGGGCGGAGTGGGCAAGTGGGATCCCAAGCAATCCTAGGTGCATTCCTCAGCCATGCTTCCCACAGAGCCAAGGGAAAGGCGCCATCTCCCTGCCAAAGTCAGGTCACTCTACTCGGGAGGGGAAATTCCCCCAGAGAAAACTTTAAAAATGTACAGGGAACAGGGAAAATCTAACTCATGATTTTTCTGGATACCACGCTCTGAAATCTGATTCGAAGAGTAAAAATATTCTGTTGCCAGTGTGCACTGAGATTTTCATTCTTGTAATGGTCAATTTTATATTTAAAACTTTGTTAAAAAAAAAAGGGGGGGGGCTGCATTCTCCTAGTGTAAAAATAGAGGGGAAAAAAAAAACTAGCTCAAGGGGCTTACATAACTTTTTACTTATCTTGACTCAGAATACTTAAATACAAATCAAATATGAAGGATAAAGGGTCATTAAATATCCTGTAATATATTAAATATGCTTTCCCCACACATGTTTTCTCACTAGCACAAACAACAGACCAGCCCGGGATCTAAACGTATACCCAGTCTTGGCCCAGCTGCCTCCCAAAATATCTATGGTTTACATTTCCTTACAAGGATATTCTTATATTCTTAATGGGCCAACATGTTGCCACAGAGGGTTGGTTCAGTGCTTTTCCCATAAGATCTTTCATTACAGAAAAGCTAAGAGAACTACCAAAATATGTATTTTTTAAATGTTCATTTCTGAAGCCTACACTCTTAGATGGCATTCCTGAACCCCAGTCACTTGCATCTAAAATAAGAGATGCAAAATGCAAAATGACAATTCTTGCTGTAGACTTACTGCAGGGGCAGAGGGGGACCTGGCTAGTGTGCTTTTTTGACTATTAAAATATGTAACAGTATCAAAACACGCTTTAGAGACTAAAAACAACCACCCATTCAGAGTTTTAACTGCCTGTACATGACACAGAATACTTCTGTACACTATAAGAAACTTACTAAAAATAGTCCCAGCCATATACAAAGTTTAATAACAAATATCTGTCTATGGGTGGGTGAATCCAGAGTATACTACTACATAATTACATCTTGCCATTTAAAGGGGGTATTTGAGTAGTAACTTGCTCAAGTCTTTAGAAAGTTGAGATGTTACTAAATGTATATGAACTATAAAATCATTTCTAAACTCAATTTTGAACTCACCCAATTTCAGACAGTAGAGCCGATACCCGGCCTACAGTTTGTTCATCAAGTGTCTGAGACACAAAAGAAATGTCTAGAAAGGCAGACAAATTAGTCATTGTGTAAGAGTACTGATTTGCTAAATGCCCTAGTTTTTTTTTTCTTCACTGATAGAATTTAAAACTAAAGCATTTTATTATCCTCAACGAATCTTTCAAAAAACTACACTTCACTGAACAAAACTGGGGACAAAGTTATCCATGTTCTTGTATATACAGGAAAACAAGCTTTGGGCGTTGCCAAACACTTGAAGGCTTCAGGAGGCAGTTAAAGAGCAAGCTAGATAATACCTTTCTAAAGACAAAACCGTGAACTCTCTTTTAAAAACAATGAAAAGCAGGGGCTTCCCTGGTGGCGCAGTGGTTGAGAGTCTGCCTGCCAATGCAGGGGACACGGGTTCGAGCCCTGGTCTGGGAGGATCCCACATGCCGCGGAGCAACTGGGCCCGTGAGCCACAATTGCTGAGCCTGCGCGTCTGGAGCCTGTGCTCCGCAGCGGGAGGGGCCACGATGGTGAGAGGCACGCGCACCGCAGTGAAGAGTGGCCCCCACTTGCCACAACTAGACAAAGCCCTCGCACAGAAACGAAGACCCAACACAGCCAAAAATAAATAAATAATAAAATTTAAAAAAAAATTAAAAAAAAAAAAAACAATGAAAAGCAGAGCTGTCTGATCAAGTTACATCAGTTACGTTTGTCAGAGTTTAAGGCACATGGGGCAGGGTTTAACTTGTAGCCCAGGAACACTGATAAATATTGTGCTTTTATGGAAACTTCCATCTTTTTTATAGAGAAAAAGTGGGAAACGGTCTTAGAAAAATTTCAATGAGTCACTAAAGGATTCTTACAACTTCACTTGCTTGATAGTCTACACAGATTCAGAGAGATTCAAAGCAATGACAGCCATTAGTCACCAATATCCATTATTTCTTGACAAGAAAAATGGAAATAAAAGGATAAGCACAACCAAGGAGACCAAAGACCAAAATCCAAACTTGCAGGCTGTCAGTGCTTTCCGCCATTATAAAGATGACTAAAATAAGAATTTGAGAGAGAACCTGACAGAGGCCAAGAAAACGCCCAAACTTGCCTGGATCCACCTACTAGTACAGAACTTTGATCTTCCCTAAGAGATTAAGTTGTCAAATGTTACCTTAAGATTCTAACGTAAGAGCCAAGTGCCTGGACATTAAATGCTTGTGATACCATAACTGCTATTAGCATTTAGCTGGACTGAAAATCATAAAATATTAGTGGTTACCACAAGCCTTCAGGAGCCTCGAATGAGAATCCCTGGTTTAAATCCTGGGTAGAGCTCAGACCACACCCAGCACATTGTTGCCTTCTGAGGCAGGTTCCCCAGTCCATGGATACATTCCAGTAGAGGTGGACAATTCGGGAAGTTTCCTGGGTCGGGGAGGGATTTCAGGATTGAGACACCTATACTATACTTAACACAACAGAGAGGATGGGACAAACGTATGGAAAAAAAATCAAATTAAATAGAAAGAAAACTTTTGGCAGTAAGAGTTGTTTACTTCCTTGTTCTCAGGTGAAGAAGCCAAGGCCCTGAAGGGTTAAGTGTGTCACCACCTCAAGGTCACTCGTGTGATTTATTGACAGATCTGGAAACCAGCTCTCCATATTCCCAGCAGAATGCTCTTTCCTCTCATGTTTAAAGAGAACCCAGCAGTTCACTAGTTTGTAAAATAAACGACCTGTACTTAAAGATGTTCATATATTGGCCTTGTTTAGAACAAAGTTCCCTGGTAACACAAATACTCCTCTAGAAAGACACACCGCAGAAAATAAGCTAACAGTGAAATTTACAGACAGTAACCTAGACATCAAAATATCAAAACTTGACCATCAAAAAGGTATAAACATTTAGCCACTGATTACTGACCTGCCAGGGAATACAACTGACATTGGAGGAAACATAAGAAAATACTTTCAAATAATACTATTAAAAGAAAGGTGCTTGGAGTCGTGAAAAAAAGTACACCTTAGGGAAGAATCTGAGATGATGCTTCCCAAAGAAGAAAAAGCAACAGATTATTTTTTAAAACCCTTCAAAGTCCCTCAGGTAACCATCAGTTCTATATAGAAAGCTTGCTAACCTGCCCATGTACAAGATACACACACTGCGAAGGCTGCAGAGATTATGACTAATTATATGGAAGTGAGGACGTTGAGTAACTTTTTGTACAGTATCCAAATTACTGAAACAGAGTGATTTTATTTTCCAAGTGTGAAGCCATACCAACAGGAAACAAGCGGGGCTATTCTACCCCAGCAAAAGAGCCTTAGCTAGTCATGCATTCTGTAACAAGTCTCCATGGCAAATTTCCTAACACACACTTCTAAACACAAAGAACTCCTCCTCCAAGTGAGTGGCAATAAATAGGCTTGTGCAACTTCAACTAGACGGATATTCAGATACTTCTGGGATCTTTTCACGAGAGCAGCCGATCGCTATCGTCACCTTGCCATCCTAAAACTGTGTAAGAATTATAAAATCTTATATAGAATGTCTGGAAGCTACAAGCAGCCTTAAATAGAATCTAGTGAATCCAATGACTTCATTTTTCAAATGAAGAAACTGTCACCAAAAAAAAAAAAAAAAGGTAGAATGACTCGCCCAAGGCCACACAATTACTCAGGGGCATGGTGAAGACTACGACCAAGGGCTCAGACCTACCACCCTCTCCACAAAGCCACAGAAACAGCCTTTATAATCCTAAAACTATGCACCAGATATAACCTAGGATGTGGAAATTTGTGACCCCCGTCTACAAGTCTCAAATTTTGTGACAGTAACACACAAACCAGAGGACACACGTTCTCTATCCCCTCCCCACCACCACGACTTCATCCCTTTCTCTCTCAATCAAGAATCTTGGAACGCAGGTGATTAAGAGGGACCTTATTAGCTCTAATAGAGGAATAAACTTGAACCCTTCTGATTAAAAATACACTTCAGAATTTTAATACTAGTCAGAGTACTTCCTTTAAAACACCTCAGGGTGAAATGTGACAAGCCAGTGCACTGTGACACAGGATCGGGAACTGCCGCTGCAAAATATAAATAAGCACTACAGGTGCAGCAAACGCTGTGAACAGGGGAATCCCATCAACAACACTGAGGATTACATCTGACTCTGCCCCCAGACTCAGATAAAGCAGCTTTCAGCAGGAAATAGACATTGTTAGGCTGAACAAGTTTAAACGAGCCTAAAGGAGAAAAAGCAGGTATCCTCTCTCTGGGGCCTTCTCAGATCTGGACAAAAAGCTAAATGCTGAGAATGCAGAGTTTGGCAATCCTGCGTGGGAATGAGGGCTGAATTCCAAGCCCCAATCCTGCCCCTCAGTGTGGCCTTAAGTCCTTATTTATTCACTGAAACATTAAGTGCTGCCTTTGTACCAGACTCTGGACTCAAGTTGAGTAAAATAAAATCCCTGCTCTGTCAACGAAGAGTCCCAATGTGGGATGTGTACACACCTGAGTGAGGTGAAGGTAAGACACCATTGAGGAATGACAAGAAAATAACTTCGATTAATAGTCTCATCTTTTTGACTTCTATTTTTGTGATTATCATTTTATGTATAACTAAATAGGCCTTGGTGTCCATGCTCCAGAAATTAGAAATCAGTGAATCAAAGTTTGGGAACCATGGATCCAGTTCCTTGGTGTGTACCTGTGTTTCACCAAAGCTGTGATGGGACAGCAAATCAGAAGTACTTGCAAAGAGACCTTGGGTGATTCCAAGGTGTCTTATAAGATCAACTGGAGTGGGCAGATCACAGCACTCGCCCCTCTTCAACGTGGCTTTTGAGATCACTGGTTTCCCAAAATGCAAATATATTGCCCTTGAAATGCCTTTACAAGGGTTCGTCATATAACATATACTTTTAAGGGTGAAATGAAGAGTGTTCAAGTGAAATAAGAAGTTATCAGGAGGTACAACTACTCTACAGATCACTAAGGGAAAAAGAAAATATAACACATTTGCCCACCACCACAGCTCAGAAAGTGCTATGATGATGCTAGTTTAGGCAATCTGATCTGGACTGGTGCCAATTATTTATCTGTTTCCCAAGCCATGAACAGTCACTTATGTAAGGCTCAAGGTTGAGAATATAGCATTTCACTACCTTTGGTGAATTCTAAAGAAAGACGCCTGATGCTCTATAGCAAGGAGCGTGCTCTCATAAAAATAAAAATTTCTTTGCGGTTTTTAGGTACTAATGTAAAACAGCCCTCTTCCTTATAGGGCAAGTCTACACATTAAAACTCAAGGAATCTGCTAAACAAGGTCTTTTCAACTGGTCAAAATAGTAAAAGTATGCTTTTCTCTCTGGGACCTGAAAGAGGTTTCAGGGAAAGCCACCTCTCCTGAATGAATTCCCTAAAAGTATGAAGAGGTCTTGGGGAAAAAATACAGCCCCTTCCCCTCTACCCAGTCTTCTTTCCCTTACTTCTCCCCACTCCCACCCAAACTTTCCCACGTAAGGTACCTTTGTGGGCAAATTGCTCCTCACTGCAAAGTTAACTTTTTTTTTTACTGAAAAGTTAAATTTCACCATGCTGAAGGAAAATGACTTCAAATGTGTAACTAAAACCTGAGACAAGGGGAAAAAAAAAAAAAGGGAAGGGGGCTGGTGTCAAAGAATGAGACAGGTCCAAGGCAACTGGCCACAAGACTCAAAAAAACCCCACTGGCAGAGGGCAAGCAGAACACCTCCCACCAGCCACCTGGGAACAGCACCGCTCTGGCCTGCACAGAGAGGATCTCTTCACGGGGTCTGTTATTCCTTTCACACTGTCTATTTCTAAGAGGTCCCTCTCAGCAGCTGTAAGGTAAAAGGAAATTCCCTTTACCCAAGGCCTCTCAGAATCCCTTCCTCTCTCAAACAGTTCTTTCACTGCCCTTGATTTAATCTGGCCACACAGCACAGCAAGGCAGGACAGAAGCATACAGCAAACCCTGCACGCAATTACCCCGTTCTTTCTCTACTGGTGCCACCTGCCAACACCACAGCCAACACCTATGTCAGAGTCTTCGTTTCTAAAGCGAATGTCTAAAGCTCTCCGTCCCGGTTGGTGGAGTGGGGTTTTGGAAGTCAGAACCAGCTGAGTGACTTTCCCAACCTCAGGCAGCTCAAAAGAAAAGTTCTACTGGTTAAGGAACAGCAGAAAACTGCTACCTTTTGGGACAGGCAGAGCTTATGCTCTGGAACTTTCATTTTCTTCCAATATCCTGTACTTCAGGTCAGCATTCCTTCTTTAAAAGGCCTTGTTGGGTAAAAGTATTTCACCCAGAGAAACCTGCAATTTCCCCCCCTCCCTTCTCCGTTGTTTTCGCCCAGTTTCCCTGCGAGCTCCAGAACCCCAGGCGTTTGCTGCTGAGTCCGGAGTGGAACTGGACTGAGGTGCCAGGTCGCTCCCCCCCCTCCCCCCCCCCCACCCCGGACAGGGCCAAATGGGAAGGCCATTCGCCCCGACCGCGGTACAGGTGTTTTCTTCTCCCCACATGCTGGAACCCAAGGAGGCTCCAGGTGCTTCCCCACGAAAATTGCCTCGGTCTCAGACTCAGGCCAAGTTCTAGCTGCCCTCAACCCTGCCGCCTGCAAAACTCTTGCCAGCTGAGCAGGGGCCCGCGGGAGAAGAGAAAGTCGCGTGAAAAGGCTGCCAGGGGCAAGCGTTTCCAGATTCCTCCTTGCTCCTCGGCCCCACATGCACTTGGGAGTTGGGGGAGGGGGGGTGGTGATCGTGCCCGAAAAGTCTGGGAAAAAGAGCTACACGGGTCTCGGACCCGGACTGGCAAAGCATGTAAAGCTCGCGGCGCTGGTGCGGGTGCCAAGGAGGTGACGGCGCCCCCCTCCTCGGGACACTGGGGATGGAGTGGGATCTGCCACTGGCTCCGCCCCCCGGAACCCCCTCCGGCGCCCCCTCCGCCCGCACTCACAGCGCTTGGGTGAAGGCGCTGAGCCCCTCGGGCACGGCCGTCAGCCCCTTCCCGGAGCAGTCCACCCGACGGTCGCCGTCGCAGCTGCAGGGCGCCGCGCAGAGAGGCGGCGCCGCGCCGCTGGGCTCGGCCGAGCCGCGCAGCCCCAGGGCGAGGAAGCAGAGCAGCCCCAGCGGGCCCGGCATTGCTGCGGCCGCCTCCAGCGCCGGCCTCTCCCGCGGCGCCGCTCCTTCGGCGCGCCTCTGGCGCCCTCCGACGCCCCCCGCCGCCCCGGGCGGCAGGCCTGCGGGCTGGGCCGGGGGCTCTCCTCTCTGCAGTCGCGGGGGCTCGGCCCCTTCAACAGCCCGCGGCAGCAGCAGCGCAGGGACGCGGCGCTCCGGAGTTTCGCCCTACCCGCTGCTCCATGGAAGCGCAGAGGCAGCCCCGTTCCTCCGGCGGCTCAGGCCAGCCTGCCGGGCCGGGCGCAGCTGCAGGGGCCGCACTCTGCCATCGCACCCGCCTCCCGGTCCCCGGCCTCCCGCCGCAGCCGCTCTTCAAGGTTGCGAAGCGCAGCCTTCAGCCATGCCGGCCCCTCGCCACAGTCCCCCGCCCGGCTCTCGCACAAACACCCGGGCTCTTTCTCGCTCTCTCGCGGCCGCGGCTCAATCTCCTCCCGTCCTTTTCCCTTCTAGGGTTGCACGCTCGGGTTCCCAAGCCCCCAGCCGCGGGGTTATGCAAATCACTTAGGTACATGCAAAACTAACCCGTCTCCTGGAGCGCCATTGGCCGGGGGAGGTCTCGAGCTCATTACTATGCAAAGAGAGGAGCCGCCATTGGCCGAGAGTGGGACCAGAGGGGCGTGTTAATCGGGCGTGAGTGACAAGGTGGTGGTGATGGTGGTGGTTCGCGGCAAAAATCCCTGCCTTGGCTCGATTTGCGTGGCAGGTTGTGGATCGAAGGTGGAAGCATCCGAAGACTTAGAATCTGGGTTTTCCCTCCCCCACTCGTCGTCTTCTCTCTGCAGAAATTGGATCTCCTAAATTAGATGACCTGAAAAGTAGAACTTGCCTCCAGCATTCAGTTAAGTTTCAAATGACTCTCCACTGTTCCAAATGGCGAGGACTTTGGGAGCTGTGCAAATGGAAGAAAGATTTTGAAGAGGAGAGTAAAGGTTTCTCTTAATCTGACATAAATATTTGAGCTTTAGCCATATACTAAATTAAAACAGTGTACCCCCCCCCCAAGCGCCTCTCACTTCAACTGACATCTTTATACGTACCTTGATATGCACTTGATAGCTAAGTCTTAGCAATTAGCCATCCACCATACGGAGTTTTGGTGACCGCAACTCAGATCGCTTTCTCATCTGCTTTAAAATCCTAGAACACAGGAATCTTGTTAGGGTCAAAGGAGGTGATGTTTCTGAACACTGGACAATTTCTCCAGACAGCTTTTGCTGTCATTTGAGTTCTAGGTAACTACCCTTGAGAAGCCAGCAGCAACTTTAGTGTTAGGTAATTATCAGCATTCCTTCCTCTTCTGGACTTTTGTGGCTTAATAGACCCCACGTTATTGTTATTGTTTGTACCAAATACTGCTTTATGGGCACCTCCTTTCTTGCTTTCCACTGTGCCTTTGGGTTATTTTACTCTATTTTGAAGACATTGCCATGAATACTTTAGATTAAGGCAGGCAGGGTTAAAAATGTCACTGTCATCAAGTTGATTACTCATGTCATATAAGTAAAATTAAAGAAAATGGAAATAAGTTGATGCAGACCCAAGGAGTTTAAAATGAAAAATTTCCATCATCTTTACATTCAGGAGTATATTTTAAAAATAATGCCCAGTTGGGCACATGACTAACATACAATAAATTTATCCACACGCTTGGGAGTCAAATAAATACAGATATGCCTTGACTTTAAGTTTTAGGAATGACCTATTTCCTCTAATTGTAGGTTCGAAAGAGAAATTTAAGGTAGGTGGACAACCCTACCTTTTATAGATAAGAAATCTGAAGCTTGCAGATACTGTGCTCTGCCCAAAATCATCACAGAACAACTCCTGGGCTCCTGGTTCCTTGTATGTTGCTCTTGGAGCCTTCCTTAAATTGGTTTCCATTGTCTAAATCACTTCCATTATTTTCTAGCAACTCTCATGAGCAAGTGAAGAGAAAATTGTTTTCATTTCTTTATTTGAATCCTTTAACGTCTCTCTTTCGTAACAACACTGGAAGATGACAGAATTTCTCTTGCCAAGGTATCACTATCTTCTGCTGTTTTTTTTTTTATAACAATTATATATTATACTGATTGATTTTAATTTGGCCAAATAATTCATTTCCTTTCTTTTAAAGTAGTGGTTTTTAAACTTTAGTTAGCATAAGAATCACATGCAAAGCTTGATTAAAACTGCAAAGTGTCTTAAAAGCCTTAGAGCCTCGAAATCAGCATTTTGATACATGTCAAGTGAAAGTGAGACAGGTGATCCTTGAACCACACTTCGGAAACTTTATTCTTTGCTTCCAAGGAATAAGATCTTAGGGCTGGCAACTTAGATGAAAGGAGAGATTTGGATTGTGGAAAAAGGAGAGACGTAGATTTTATTGCAGAATAAATTCCTATTACCTAGGAGATGAAGAAGGTAAGGAGGATTCAAATTTGCAGCTTGTCCAAGACGACAAAATATCAGGAACAAAGGACTTGGGTAGAGAAAAAAAGAGGTAAGATATGCTAAAGTTTTAGTATTTCTGATAGTTGCTACATTGTATATGTTTTGCTTTAAAGATAAACTGGCCAATTAGTCTTCACTTCTTGGATAAGATGCCCCAAGAAAGAAAAAAAAAAAAACACTGATTTTTAAGATACTATCCCAGACAACTAGAGAAAAATGATCAGCTCTTACATAACCCTTAAGGACCTAGAAAGATATCTGGATGAACCAAAATTGATGGCAAACAAGTAATAAACTTAACAGAGACTCTGCCTCCAGACTGGTTCGTCCTTCTAGTTTTTCATGGCCATGGATGAGTAAATGGATAGCATCCACAGGCCGGATAAGAGGAAGCAGAGCCTAGGTACAGTGCCTCTGCATTGCAGGGTACTTTTGGGCAACAAAGGAGGCACACCCTTCCAGTGATGCTCACCTTGGGGCTTTTGTGCAAAGGGCACAGGGCATGTTGACTCGTGGACAAGCTGGATTTTGTCCAACTCACCCCCTCACCCAGACATTCTTATAAATATAGAGCCTACACAAGTGTGTGCAGAAGCCGTACCTGCAAGCTGCTCCATTAAGGAAACAAAAACTGGGAGATTGTGGGGGGATCTTCGGTAGTGCTGTAATAACTGGATTATAAGTCCTCGAATGTACAGAATTTCACCTTTTATAAAGTAACTCCAACTTAACAATAGAACAAAAATCTGAGTTCACAGCAATCAGCTTAAGAAATAGAATGCTACAAATGTAGTTGAAGTTCCCTTTGTATCCCTCCCCAATCATATTCCTTTCCTTCCTTCTCTCTCTGGGAAGTAAGATCTTTCCTAAACTTCATAATTAATGCCCGTGCATATTTTCATGCTTTTTGTACGGGTGCATCCCTAAACAATATATATTATTGTTTTGCATATATAAAGAATATCAATATGTATTCTTTTGCAACTTGGTTTCTTCATTCAGCCTGTGAGCTTTATCCATGTTCATAAAATATGTGCTATTGTTAATTCATTTCCCTTACTACATAGTATTCCTTTTAAAGAATATACTCAGTATTTATTTATCCATTCTATTAATATGAGACTTATTTGTATTTTTTCTAATAATGCTATCATGAATATTCTTGTACATGTCTCCCTTATATATGCCAAGAGATTCTCTAAAAGGTATTTCCTTTATACACGTGTGTGTGTGTCTAGGAGTGGAATCGCCAGGTCATAGACTATGTGCACTCACTGCTATTGGATGTCAAATTGCTTTCAAAAGCGACTGTACTTATTTGTGCTTCCTTCAGCAGAAAATAAGAAACCCCATTACCCTACATCCTACCAATACCAGTATTGTGAGACTTAAATATTTGTGAATCTGATGCACATGGAATGAAATCAAAGTGTAGTTGAAATTTGAATTTCCCTGATTACAATTGCATCTTCTCATGTATTTACTGGGCATTTAGTGTGCTCTTCTATGCATTGCCTATTCATTTCCTCTGCCTGTTTGTTTTCTGTTGGGTTGTTTATATTTGTTTTTCTTGTTTAGAGCCAGATAGTAAAATTTGGAGCTTTGTGGACCACATGGTCTCTGTCGTAACTATTCAACTCTGCCATTGTAGCAAGAAATAAATGATACATAAACAAATAGATGTGGCTGTGTTCCAATAAAACTTTTTTGGCAAAAACACATGTTGGACTAGTTCTGGCCCGTGGGCCATATAGTTTCCCACCCCTGTTTTATAGGTGCTAATCCTTTATTGAAATCTAATTATTTTTGAAAACCATTTGTAGGATTATGTAAAATTCAGAAGGACATGCCTCAAAGGTAACCATCTTTCCTTGCATGTTGACATCAAGCACTTTTAAACTTTTGGTCTCCATGGTGAGCTCATACTGAAGATTATATTGCAGAATGAGCCCCAAAGAATCTGTTGCAAGCTTAAACATGACCCTCTTTCTAGAATGAATGGTGTAGAAGTTATCCTGGGCACTTAGGGTTTATCATACCTCCCATCCAAAAGACACCCGAAATATTTGACCTGATGCAATCACATGACCGGTGAATAATAGCTGTTGACTTTCTGAAAGCATCCATGCCAAACCCGCCACCTCAAGTTAGAAGCCAGATACATATACTAAAAATACGTATGTATCTATACATATACATACATATATATGGGTATTTGTATGTACATATACATACATAAACATTTCAAAACATAATAGGTTCAGGAAATAAAGAAAGAATATCAAGTCTAATCCCTACCCATCAGACATCTGATAGGTATCTACTCTAACAACTGAGTCCTCAAGATAAACTCTCTTGTTTCTGTGCTCTGATGCCTCCACATTTGCATCTGGGGCTTTGGGCTGGAGGAGCTCCCACACTGGGCCCAGAGGCTTGCAGTTTTTTTTTTTTTTTTTTTTTTTGAGGCTTGCAGTCTTAGTGTTTCACTCACTTGTCCTTTTCTTCTGAGTCTCAGTGTCTCTACAGTGGTCCTATTTTGCACAGGAGATAGCGTCTATTTTTTAGGGATAATTTAACATAACAATGATTATTTTGAAGCACACAAAAAACTAACAATATGAAGTTGCTGAAAAATTAAAAATATCTTTTTAAGCTACACAAGTGGTCAAATTTGGGCTTCTGGGCCCTCTTTCCTCTGCCATCTGTGTAGAACTGATGGACCTTTGGGATGTGAGGACTGGCAGTGAGGCTTCTGGTGTGACTGACTGAAGGCCATTCTTGAAGCCAGCCCTTTTCAAAACATGACCCAAAATTTCTTAGTTTCCTGACCTGGTCAAATATCCTGTGGTCAGATATCCTTTTCAGTACTTCTGAAGACCCATATTGACCCCAAACTTCAAAACATTAGGACAAATACCAGAAATATTTTCCTATACATAATATTCCTAATACATATTCCTAATCCTTTCTAAATCTGATTTTATTTTCCCAATCTTTCCATTTCAAATTAACCCAAGAAGAGAATGAGACTCAAGGGAACAATTTCTGAATTACAGAACCGCACATGGATCCCAAGGTCTGAGTGCATAAACTACTGGTGAGAAACAGAATGAGGCAAAAAATTAAATGAGCGTTAAAGCAACCAGGTGTTGTAATAGAAAAGTAAAGGGAGAAAAATCAGAATAGAAAACTGGGAAGATTATCACATAGTCATGCTGAGAATTTGTTAGGGCCAAAGTATTAACATAGAGTTCAGTCATAGAATTTGGTTCCTTTTCACTCTGTCAGAATTCCAAATAGAATTTTAAACATTTTGGAAAGACCTTAGCATGAGACAATTATTCCAAAGAACTACATGCAAAGTCTGTGCATCCCATAAAAGACGTGTACAGAAAACCAGCACTTGGGGTGGGGGTCTGCAGTGGGGTTGAGGGTAGTTCTGCTGCTGAAGTGTCCTGGAAAGCTCTCTTTGTCTACAAGAACATATGTGGAAAGAAATCTAGAAAAGCAGGCAATAAGAGATTTTAGACTCAAAGAGAAACTGTGGGAGGATGTGGAGAGAATACTTTACATTCTGTAGGTTGTCTTTCTTTTCCTGACCTGGACACCTAATGCTGTCTCAAAAAAGACCTCTTGGGTAAACACCTCTTAGGTGATTCTCTTTCTTTTTGTCTAATGACAGCTGCCACGACTCTTCGAAATAAGAGGAGTGGCAATCAGAATGAAAATTTTAACAATCCCAAGGTTTTTAAAAATGTCTTTAAAATCATTTCAAACATAAAAAATTCTGAGGCAATGCTCTAAAAATTCAGGCAAACTACCAACCATCTGTAATTTTCAAGATTACCTTGGAGAAGGGCAAAGCAAGGAAAGGTCTGGAGACTGGATCAATGGTGCTGGATGTTAAGCTGATGCCAAAAATGCTTTCTTGGGGTCTGGTTGACAAAATCTGGTACTATTTATTAAACTCTTTTTTTTTTTTTGCCTCAGGTTTGTGTTAAAATATATGAATTCAGTTCATAGAACATTATGAGGAAAGTTTAAAAAAAATTCAATATGAAAAAGAAAATGGAGGACCTTGAGATACCAGGGAAACACATTATAGTAACTTCGCCAGTTTGCTCCTTTTATTCCAAAATAACACAAACTTGTCAAGCTTTTCAACATTTTTTTTTTTTGGATTTTATTTTTCAAGGAATAGTTACCATGCACCTAGGCCTCAGAACTTACTCTGTTGGGGACTGAACAATTTAGATTTATGTAGGTCAGTCCACAGGTAAATCACCTGGAGAAGATTTTTTTAAAAAAAATATTTATTTATTTATTTGGCTGTGCCAGGTCTTGGCTGTGCCAGGTCTTAGCTGCGCCGTGCGGGATCTTCTTTTTAGTTGTGGCACACAGGCTCTTAGTTGCATCATGTGGGATCTAGTTCCCTGACCAGGGAGCGAACCCAGGACCCCTGCACTGGGAGCAAGGAGTCTCAACTGCTGGACCACCAGGGAAGTCCCTGGAGAAGATTTTAAACATAGAAATTCCACCTCCATTGATTCTGATATAGTAGGTCTGAGATGGGGCCTGGAATTCTCCATATTTAAAAAGTTCCTGATTCTGATGTAATCAGCAGGATTGTTGGTCAGTTAGTCTCCCTACAGGCAGAGATCTGAGAGGAGCATTTTGTTGTCAGCCTCAGAATATAAGGCATGATTTGGAGTCTCCTGTCAGGCAGCTTACAATTCAATTTAACTTACAGAATTAAGAAATTTAGGCTTAAAAAGGACCTTAAGGCTTGTTCAATCACCTGCCTAAGCCTTAAGAATGTTCAACAGCATCTCTGCTTCTTTTGGATACAGCTACCGTCAGCACATTCACACTCCCATTGGTAGTGGCGGTTCTGGCTGTTAGAAAGTTCTGTCTTATGCTGTGCCAAACTTTCTTCTTGATGCTTCTGAAATCCTCAGAAACAGAAGGAACTTTGGAGATCATAGGTTAAATCTCATTTACCAGAGAGAAATCAGACCCACAGAGGATAACTAAATTACCAAAGGCAACATACCGAGCCACTGGCAGAACTGGAGCGAATATCTAGGTCAGTTGCTCTTTCCACTCTATACTTGGTTTAATATGTATTTTTAATTTTCATGGAAAAGAGAACATTTTTTTAAAAACAACAAATTTAGTGTCATAGAAAGCAAGTTAATCTCAGTGCCTCGGTTTCTGATTTATTTAAAGGAACTTACCGTGTCCCCTCTCAAACGACTTTTCTCTTGATCAAACATCCTGTTTGAATTTGGGTGAAGATAACTGAAAGACGTAAAGCCAAAAATAATTTCCAGTCAACTGAAGTTGTTCATACTTAGTAGAAGGGCCAAAACAATACTAAATCAGTCATCCTCCCCTCCCTCCCCAAAACCTATATACTGAATGGTAGATATTCATGTAATTCGGTAATTTATATAGGTTTGTTTTGTTTTCTTTTAGAATGTGTTTGGAAAGTTTTCTTTCCACTTTTACAAAGCTTTGAACTTCATAAAATACACTGAAATATTAATTTGGGGCTTTAAAGAAAAGATTGGTTACATTTTAAAACTTAGGCCTGATCTTTAATTATCAAGAACTACTAGAAAATTCTAAAGTAGAATCAACAGCGCTTTGGTGCCACCTGGTGGTAAAATATAAAAAGGTAGGAGAAAAAGGTTATACACAGTTTAAGAAATCTGTGAGGTTCTAGTTACAGAAGAAAGTGGGGATAAAAGGTGTGTGTGCATGTTATTGACTCCTTCCTTAATCAGCTTTAAAAGAAAAATATTCATATTATAAAATGACACATTTAGATTAAAAAATTCCAATTCTGCCAATATTTGCAAATTTTAAGAATTGTTTAAGTGGTAGTTTAAAATTTTGTGTTTTAATTCTGTTTCCAGCCACTCTGTTTACAAAATTATTTACATGTTTATATTTTTATCTGGCTACAAGGACACCACAATTTCTAGGTTTTAACTTCCATCTCAGTTGCTACTCCTAACTGTTTCCCCCCTTGGAAGCAGTCACACCATGGGAGATTGGTAAATCTGGGAAGAAGGAAGAGGCATTTCTGTCTCACCTCTGCCCTTCTAGGGATGGGGTCTAGGGAGTGAGCAAGCTCTGCCCCTGAGGAACGCGGATGATGAGAACTCAGTCATGGTCCAGATGAAGAGGGTCAATATGGCTAATTTAAGGAAGCACATTTTCTTCTTAAGCCTAAGGTATGTATGCCTGCCTCGTCTTTAACAGAAAGTGAGCTCCAGGGGGCAAGGGCTTCGTTTTTGTTCTCTACTGCACCCCTACCCTCTAAAACGTGACTGGCACAGAGTAGCTAATCAATAAATACTCGGAGTATGAATGAATAAATAATAAAGGTGGTATTTTGGTCCCCATCTGCCAACTCATTTATTTCCTGCCATATTCAGAAACATAGTGGGGAAGAGAAACTATTTACTGGGCCCTGTCCAAAACCCAACTCCCCAGATAGTCACATAGATGACTTCTTCAATTCATACCATTCAGGTTTCTGTTCAAATGGCATCTCCTCAGAGAGGCCTTTCCTGTCCTCACTCTCTAAAATAGCATCATTGTGTTCTTTCATATCGTTCTCTCAACAAGTATGGATTCTCTGCCATGTGCCAGGCACTGTTCTCAGCTCTGGACATATGGCAGGAAACAAAACAGAGGCCTGCCTGTCCTCAAGAAGTTTATGATCTTGGAGGTGGGGAGTGGGCTGACAAAATAGACAAATACCTATCAGCAGAGGGTGAAGGAGATTTCAGGCTGAGGGAACAGCAAGTGTAAAGGCCTGTCATGTTGGAGAAAGGGGAAGCGTGGGGCTAGAGAGGGGAATGAGTGTGAGGAGGGCTGCAGAGGCAGGCAGAGGCTGGCCATACAGGGCTGGGGGGGTCATGGTGAGGTGCTTAGATTAGTATTCCAGCTGGGGTGGGGAGCCAGTGGAAATGGTAAGGAAAACTATTAGAAAGGGATCATCAGCACAGAGTAAACCCTTAAAAGATAGTGCTAGTACTCAGTCACTGCAAGCATTATGGGACGTGCAGTTGGTGCTGTATGGAGGTTCCAAAGAAAATCACAAGGCTAGCTGCTCAGATATGGTAGGCCCGTGTCCCTGAGCCCATCTCAGACAGCCCAGAATGTGAAGGGACCGTGGCATCACTGGTTGTGAACCTTGACGAGTGACTTAATGTCCCTGAGTCTTATTTTCTCTTTGGCTCTCAGCCTTCTTACCCTGCTGGACTTCCTAACACTCATTACCACCTAAAAGTACATTGTTTTCTTCTTCCTCTGACTATCCTGCTTTTGTGCGTGTGTGACACAGGACTCTAGCTCAAAAAAGAATACATCTAAACCAAAAACACCGGGACTTCCCTGGTGGTCCAGTGGTTAAGACTCTGCGCTTCCAATGCAGGGGGTCGGGGTTTGATCCCTGATCAGGGGACTAGATCCTACATGCCGCAACTAAAAAAAAAGATGCTTTGTGCCGTAACTAAAGATCCCGCATGCCACAAATAAAGATCCCACATGCCACAACTAAAGATCCCACATGCCGCAACGAAGATCCCACATGCTGCAACTAAAACCCAGAGCAGCCAAATAAACAAAAGAAACCCCACCAAAAACACTGAGAAAGCTAAGAAATGAGGAAAAAAAGATACATATGTATGTATAACTGAATCACTTTGCTGTACACCTGAAACTAACACAACATTGTACTTCAACTATACTTCAATTAAAAAAAGAAAAAAAACTATAGGGAATTCCCTGGCGGTCCAGCGGTTGGGACTCAGCGTTTTCACTGCCGTGGCCCCGGGTTCAATCCCTGGTTGGGGAACTAACATCTTGCAAGCTGCGTGGTGCGGCCAGAAAAACCAAACCAAAACAAACCAAAACAAAAAACTATTATATATAGGATGGATAAACAACAAGGTCTACTGTATAGCACAGGGAACTCTATATATCCTGTGAGAAACCATAATGGAAAAGAATATGAAGAACAATGTGTAGAACTGAATCACTTTGCTGTACAGCAGAAATGAACATTGTACAATAAATCAACTATACTTCAATAAATTTTTTTAAAAATGAATGAGAGGAGGGGACTTCCTGGTGGTCCAGTGGTTAAGACTCCATGCTTCCACTGCAGGGGGCACAGGTTCAATCCCCGGTTGGGGAACTAAGATTCCGCATGCCACATGGCACGGCCCGGAAAAAAAAAAAAAAAAGAGGAAAATACTAGTTAAAAGTGCAGTGTGGCACTGGCGGAAAAGTATGGGTTTTGAAAACAAATTTGAGATTTAATCTTGGCTGTGTTAATCACTAACAGTGTGATTCTGGAAAAACTATTTGGTTTCTCTGATTCTGTGAAAGTTCTGTGCCCCTATCTTGATGTACACCATCATTGTTATTGTTTTTATATGGTTCCAATGTAAGTTCTTGATCTACCTGTGGAATTATGAAAAGGAAGCCAATTCAACAGGGTATATAACAAGTCACCATACTGTGCTAGGCGATGGGGGAACAAATGTGAACAGAACAGTTGGGATCCTTCTTGCTGTGATCAGAACTTAAAAATTCTAATGGGAAGGCACAATTAAGCACGTAATATAAACAAGGAAACGGGGTGTGGCCATATTAATAGAGGATGAGGAACCTACCTGTAGATGGAACAGATGGAGGCGTCACAGAGGTGGCGACTCCAGCTCACACCTGAATGAGGAGCGGCCAGCCAGCGGAAGAACCGGCGGGCAAGCCTTCCAGTGAGGGGGATTTGGAGTGGAGTAGAGCAAATGGGGCACTAGGATGAGATGAGGCTTGAGAGGAAGTAGGGAATGGATTACGCAGAACCCTTTAAGTCATGGCAAGGGATCTGGACTTTATCCTAAGCACAAGGGGAAGTTTAAAGGAGGGAACAGCACCATCAGTTGTGGCTGAATTAATGCTTTGCATCAGGCACGCACAAGGAGCCAGCACAAACCTTTACAGGGTGAAATAACCCTGGCCAGAGACAAATGCTCATCGCGTTCCCAGCAGAGCAAGGGCCGCTGCAGAAACGCCTCTCCTCAGTGCTGAATATTCTGCCACTGCCGACTCCTGGAAAGTCCTTGAGTTGAGAACCATACAGCTCATTTAGTAACTGGCAGCCTAAAAAGAAAAAGCCGAGTTCTGAGGGGCTGACGAGCCCAGGGAGCCGCTGGAGGCACGGCTCAATTACACAGATGCACCGGTGTTCCGAGAAAGCATTTCTACCACAGCAAACAAAGAACCCCTCCCTTCATCCCCCGAGGCCAGGACTCCATCGTTTCTTAACCAAAACCATTTCTACTGAGACCCTTTTATTGCACAGAGGAGGAGCCACATTTAATTTTGTTTCAGCACCCGTTTTCAATAGTGATGCCACCGGAACGCGGATTCTTATGCATTTGTTTTCTAGGGCTGCCATAATGAAGTACCACAAACTGGGTGGCTTAAAGAAATTTATCATTCCAGTTTTGGAGGCTCGAAGTCCCAGATCAAAGTGTCCGTAGGCTTGGCTCCTTCTGAGGGCTGAGGGAGAGAATCTGTTCATGCCTCTCCCTGTTTCTGGTGGTTTGCTGTTAATCTTTGACATTTCTTGGCTTGTAGAACTATCACCCCAATCTCTGCCTTCATCTTCCCATGGTGTTCTCCCTGTGTGTGTGTGTGCGTGTGTGTCCAAATTTACCTTTTTTTTAAAATAAGGACAGCAACCATACTAGAGTAGGCCCACCCTAATCATCTCACTTTAACTTAATCATCTCTAAAGACCCTATCTCCAAATAAAGTCACATTCTGAGGGGTTAAGACTCCAACATATCTTTTGGGGGTGGGGGAGACAGACACACAATTCAACCCACAATACCTTAAAACACAAAGTCAAAAGTTAGCACCTAAACTCTGGGTTCAACGTACATCAAATAAGAGATACCAGAAATAAAAATTTTCCCTTGGCTATTTCATGCTTTCAGATTGCACTTCTTTGCCAAATAAATAACAACACTAAAATTAAACGTTTGGATTTTTGTTACTCTCTGATGAAATGCAATAACTGCCATGTAAAGGGACCTTATCTGCAGCCAATGGCTAAATTTTTTAATCCAATTGTTTAGAACAACTCTGGAGAGACTAACAAATTAGAATTCTTCCAAGCCTTCTCTCCTAAAGAAAACCTTTTAAAAGGACCAAATCTTGACTGTGTCCAAAATATGCTTCTGTAGCTGATGAGAATTAGGAGAGCTCTTACACATAACTTGCTGTTGGTGTGAAGTGCTTGTCCTTTTTTTTTAAAAAGAAGTTTAAATCAAAATAAAGTTGACAAATGGGCTCTGTATGAATTTACTTTTGCTCTGTATATAAAGTAAGTCCTAAAGATTTCATGCAGGTTTTCTGCCACCAAAGAAATAAATGTACAAAAAACTGCCACCAAAGAAATACATGTACAAAAATTTTCATCATATTAAAACCAGAATAATCAATGATAATGAATATAACAAAACCAGAATTTAAAGATTTAGAGAATGGGTATTCTGGTTTACTGAAATTTTGAAGAAACTGAGGGCTAACGATAAATGTATTTCGTTATACCCCTGGTTGCTTGTATAATTTTATGCCTTTGCATAATTCACTATAGTGAATTATGCCTTGTATTGTCTGAAGCCCATTCCAGCAATCCATTCTCTCTAGGACATATCCTCCCTACAAATTGCTTTTCTGATTGAACAAGTCCCTTATTGGGACTTATTTTCTTACGATTTTCACTCTGAATGTGACCTCAACCCTACATCCCTCAAACTCCACTATTTTTAGAATTCCAGGAGTTTCTCTGATCAGAGTGAAATCTGAAAATTCCTAAGAATCTTATTTCTTATTTTCAAGCATAATTTAAAGGTTGGTTATCTGTTTTCTAGGTATCAAAAATAAGAACTTGCTAATTTTAATTATTTGGCCACAATGTCTTCCTTTAGCTAATAAGGTCCTGAAGCTATTATACTTGAAAATAACAGCAAACACAAACAAACAGCACTTACTATGCAGGCACCTTTCTAAGGGATTTACAGATCATGATATGACATGTATAGGCGTCCTTACTACACACGACAGATGAAGGAACTAAGGCACAGAGAGGTAACTTGTGTAAGATTACACAGTCATGGGAGCTTCCCTGGTGGCGCAGTGGTTGAGAATCTGCCTGCTAATGCAGGGGACACGGGTTCGAGCCCTGGTCTGGGAGAATCCCACATGCCGCGGAGCAACTGGGCCCGTGAGCCACAATTACTGAGCCTGCGCGTCTGGAGCCTGTGCTCCGCAACAAGAGAGGCCGCGACAGTGAGAGGCCCGCGCACCGCGATGAAGAGTGGCCCCCGCTTGCCGCAACTAGAGAAAGCCCTCGCACAGAAACGAAGACCCAACACGGCCAAAAATAAAATTAAAAAAAAAAAAAAAGATTCCACAGTCATAGTGAGTCTAGGATTCAAATCAGGGCAGTCAGGCTCCAGATTCTGTGCTCTCAATCACATGCCAGACAGCCTCTCTTAAAATAATACAAGAGAATCTTTTCTGTAGTTACATTTTACGAAAGGCAAAGCAAAATATGGGAATTTGAAGCTTCATTCCAGTAACCACTAGAGTATGCTTTTACCTCATTTAAGTTATTTTATACATTTCTTTCAGAAGAACATTGATTGTGTAGTTGCATCAAAATTTTTCAAATCCAAAGAACAAGAATATAACTAATATAAATTTATTTGAAATAAGCCTTTGAATCAGAATTAAATTGATAAATAAAGCCATCCACTGAAAAAGCGTTAAATCCATTTTGGCTATTATATTCCTTTACTTCAAACTTAAAGTAGAAGTATACTGTTTACTAATGTTTTTATTTTTTTTTTGTTTTTGTTTTTTAAATTTATTTTTATAATGGGGTTTAGCTGATTTTCTTTTTTTTTTTTAATGTTTTTAAACTATGTTTTAAAACATAATGTTTTTAAACATAGTTTTAAAAACTATGTCTAGATACAAATTAGTTTGGAAGTTCTTGAAAGCTAATGTGGAAGCAATTTGGGCTTTTCCACTATTTCATCATTATAGAACTACAACAACCTTCGAAGAAACACTGTTAGTAACATTTTGGACAATAAAAACTATAAACCAGATTGTTAGTAGAGGAACAACAAAAATATAAGTTAGAAAATTCATAAACATATATTTATTCAGGAAATACAATTACTAGAGTCCTTAATATTTCAATGATCGTTCCACATAATAAAATACTCACAACACATATTCTTTTAAGTCTACACCAAGTCATGCTGACATTCTTTTCAGATAATCCATAGCCATTTCTTCTATTAAATGCTATAATATCCATTTGTATTGTAAACAAAGTATTGAGCCAAACTATTTAAGTACTTGAGCAAAGTAACTTTCAAAAATTTAGAAGAGGAAGACAATGTTTTGTTTTGTTTTTTTTAAAAAACACATCTGAATTATCAAACCCCAAAGAACTAGGCCACTATAACCTAGTGTTATACTAATGGATAAAGCGGCCATATGAAGACAGCACATAATTATCAATGAAAATATTTCTCATCTGCAAATTTTAAACATGCTTCTCAAATAATAAACATTTAGTTTTGAAAGTTTTAAAGGCAAAGGGGGCAGAAAGATGACAGACATTAAAAGTTTACATTTAAACTACTGATAGATTTTAAAAAAGAAAGAAAAAGGGAGGCTGTAGTTACCACCCAAATAAGGAATGCCAAGTACCTTTATTTCCTAAAGAAATTACTAAGAAATATAACCAATCATTACATTTGCAGCTATTTAGTAGTAGCTGTAAACTGAATTATTCTGATACTTCCAAGTGTACTTAGAGCATTTTATAAAGGGGAAAACAAGTGGTTCTCAACCCTCGGTGTCCTTTAGAACCAGCTGGAAAGCTCTGAAAAACTAAGCATCTGGCCCCACCTCAGAGATTCTGATGGAGTTGGTATCAGATGGGACTCAAGTGTCATTATTTTTTAAAGGCCTGCAGGATGTTCTAATATGCAGCTAAGGCTGAGAATCACTGAGTCAACTCATTTTGAAATACCAAGAAAATAAATGGAAATTGGGAAGGGAAGATAATTTATATTTATAATTTACAAATCAAACACCTACTATATACTATGTACCTAGCTATGTTCATGAATCATACATTTATAAGATGAAAATTCCCTTCATTTCCTCACTATACTAGACCACTACCGTACATCTTTGCCACTGAATGACTGCATTTTTCTATGGTCAGGATTTAAAATTCTGGGATACACTATGAAAACTGCATTAAAGAAAATAAACTACTGCTACTCATGCTCAATGGGAGCAAGCAAAACTACTGTATTTGGCTCTTTTAAGCTATCCATATTTTAAGAATTACAAATAAGTGCCAACCCACACAAAGAACAGATTGTGGATTACTGCAGAAGAAACAAAAAATAGCTTACTCAACTTACTAAGTTTCAACACCAAAAAAGGTTTAACTTGGCTGAAAGTTCTGGAACAGCTGAGATACTGAACCAGGAAGCTATAATTTATAATGAAATGTTGACACACCCTTAAAAGCTACTGCAGCTGTAGTAATACTAAGATTTCTTCAGGGTTTAGTTACCCTGTAATGCAAGAATACAAGCATAACAATAATATTACTGTTTTTATATGCACCGATACCTCTCTTTAACATATAAAGCTCTACAGCAAATACCTCTAATAATTTTACAATTAAATTAAGTCCGTAACTCTTCTACACTACTTTGGTCTCAACATTTTTAAAACATCAATTAATTTTGGAAATATACAATTTAATAACATGATCCTATCAATAACAAGCACATTTTGTAGTGGACTAAAGACACATTCAACCATGCAATCCAGTGTTCAATACCTAAAAGATAAATAACAATGCTGACTTTTATTCTCAAAATCATCAGAAACTGGAATAATCTTTTAAGACTCACAGTGCTCACAAACATGCAGAAAAACATACACATTTCTATTCTTCCTGAAGGAATGTCACAAAATGCCCACTCTTTACACAGGGTTGATAATTATTCTAAATTCCCTATGTATTTCAATCCATTATTTTCTTTCTAGCACCTGTCACTTAAAATTTTTAAAAGCCTGACAAATGTTCCTGTAAGTTGTGTCTGAAAATGAACCTTATCTCTTTAATTTCTGCCTTTAAAAAGACCTCAGTCACAGTCATCCACTAATAGCTGCCTTTCAGTAAAACAGTGACATCCAGTGGACAAATCAAAGTATCTCAGAATTCCCATCATTATAGCTGAATCATAAAGATCACATCTCTAAATCCAACTAAATAGTGAATGAGTTCTTACTCATTTTGACAAAGCGTCTGCAGATTCTTATGAATGTATCACCTCATGATTTCTATATATCTTAAATATATCCTTCTATCTTTTTCCTATTTAATATCAAGTCTTTAAATTGAGCTACTTAGGAGTGTGTAACTCTTGAGCCTAGTGAGGTTAAAGGTATTACTTTTTCTTCTTTGCTATTTCCCACCACAAACTAACTGGCTCATCTCTCCAAATGGAAGGATGAAAATATAAGAAATATATTTAAATAAAAATGAATAGCATTAAAAAATTTGCAAAAGATGAAACCTAAACCTCTTTTTGCATTTGTAATTTATGATATACTGTTGACTATAAATAGAAAGGTGTAATCAGTAATGCTAACAATCAAATTACATTCTCTTGCCTCACTGCTCAAATATTATGAAAGAATACATATTTTAGCAATGATTGTATCAGTGTTTAAAAACTTTTATAAATCAGTATAAATGAATATTCATTATATATTATGTTTAAATAAAAGTAAAAAACTTCCACTGTGCTGAGTTATAATTTACCATTGATAATATATATTATGTGTGTGTTCCAAATACAAAATGCAGCAGTGATGTTAACATTGACAGTGTAATAAACTGCTGTAGCTGAGACTGTTATGTTTAATTTCTTGGAAAACCATAAAGAAATGTTACAGGTGGAAAAAAAAAGCAAAGAAAAGAATGGAGAACTGTTATTTTTAAATAAGCAGCCAAATAAAGAAAACTTTTTTTCCCTAAAAAAAGGTTAAGAATGTAAAAGTACATTTTAATATTAAAAAAGCATTTTTAAAAATCTATAACAACTTTATGACAAAATCTGCATTTGTTGAAAAAGGCCTGTAAAAACAGCAGGACAGAATTGCCCTCATCACCTTTTTACTTTTTCTTGTCAGAAAAAAGTGTATGCATCTCTGGAACCGTAAATGATGTTAAAATAGGCATTTATAAAATGGCAAGGAGGATTTCACGGGAAGTTTTTTTTTTTTTTTTTTACAATCATTGGCATTGCGGCCATCAGTAGGTCACAAGTAAAACTTCTCTACCTAAAAGCAAAATGGAATGTAAAGTTTTAGGTCTGTTGCCTGCGTTTTGCTGATCTCATTTTTTCAAAGCGTGACTCCATTTCTTCCAAGACCTTGGGTGTGTACCGTACTACTAATTTAACCTTTCCTTGAGCTGCTTTCAGCAGTTCTACAGCTTTTTCATGATGTTCTCCTTCAACGCTCTAGGAAAAGAAAAACCACACAGACACAAACACAATTAATATCTAGGTTTTGTAAGTAACTCAAAATGAAAAATGTTTAAAATATACACAAGTGAAAAATTTTTAATGTTATATTTCAAACTATAAACCTATGAGATAATCCTGCTTTATCATTTTAATCAGTGTAAAATCCTCTGCTAAATCATATTCTGTTTGTAGCTTAGGAACTGGTTTTTTAGGTTCCAGATAATTAGCATATCAATCTACATGCTCTATTATTTCACTAGGTCAGAAGTAAATCAGGCAATTGCCATTCTATAAGACTAAACTGAGGGTAGACTTTCAATTTAATGTATTGCCTTAACTACTAAGGAGCTTAGTTACTTCATAAAAATCACACTAAGCATTGCTAATTTACATTGGAAAGAAGCAAAACACACACAAAGTGCTTCAAAAAGTATCACTCTACTAAACAGTAGTGCCTAAGATTCCCCCAAGGGATTTCTAAACTACAAAGCTTCTTTGGTTTTTCCCTACATCTTCTTTTTCTATAACTCAAGTACACCCCCAAGTGGTCACAACACATTGCTACAAGTAGAAATAAAATGCATCCCTACCACTCCATTAACAGAAAGGAGTTGATCTCCTCGCTTGAGGCCCCCATGTCTATCAGCAATTCCACCTGGAATTATTCGAGATATATAGATTGGAGAGTTTTGCTCTTTGCCTCCCATAATATTGAATCCAAGGCCTTCTTCTGTTTTTGGTAGCTCAACAACTCGAGGATGAGAATGTCCTTCGCTGGCAGCAAATGCAGCAACAGTAGCCTGAAAGAAAATTTTACGTATTTAAAAAAACAGGACATTTGTTCACTTCATTCTTTTGTCCCTTTTTAAAAACCACTTTTGAAGTAAATATTTTTGATGTCTGAATGCCCACAAATGCACTGACAGTGAAGGTAAGCTAAGCAGATGGTGTTTTAAGGAGGATGAGTGAAAAGCCTACCCTGGGATTATGCAGCAAGTGTTAAGGTCGTTGAGGCCACTCCTAGGCCTTCCAGTGCCCAGAACTTCTGTGCAGCGCTTGGCCAGCAGGCTTGCTAGGAAGATGAACAACGTGTGCACTAAAGAGGAGAGCCCCTCCCCTCGCATGCCAGCAGCCCTGCGCTCTGGCTGGGAAGCCTGGCTCCTCCAGGGGCCTCTGGGCAGGGCACAGCCCACCTACGCAACCTGCACAGGGGCAGCTGTCCCTGTATGCAGTCATTCTGGCGGCTGTACGATTTGTACTGGATACTAACTCATCAAGAAATAACTCAATATTGAAAAAAAGAGGGGTACACAGAGTCAATGTGAATTGTGAAACAGAGCCACATCTTTAAAACTTTCAAATTTAGACTAATCTAGACTAATTCTAACACAGAGTTGAGATTCTGGGTTTCATTTTGCTTTTAAAGATAATTAAGTAATCTGGTACTATTTTTGTGTGTGTTGGATCAGGGTACGTGAGCAAACATGGGAAGGAAGAGGGAAAGAAAATCAAGATTTGTTGAATACCACCATATTCTAAGCTCTGAAAGAGGCCTCATTTTACAGATAATGGAACTAAGGCTCAGATATTCAGGAAGCTGTGAAAGTCAGGAATTAAACCCAAGTTTTAATCGTTTTTTCCTACTCTGTCAAATAATACCCACATGTTTAAGTGTTTGTACTCAACAGAGAATCCAATACTGCCTTTTGTGAACCAGTAACTATCAATGAAAAGTTACCTGTTAATGACTAGTTCTAGTTTAAGTCACCTACTGCCGATATTAACTTATTCTAACCACATATCATGGACACTGAGGTCAATGCTTGAATTATTTGAGGAAAATACTGGCACAGAAAAGCACATAAAACCTACCACCTGCAGCTCTGAAGAGGTAACCTCCTATTTGCAGAGTTAAGGTTAAGGAGAAAGTGAAGGGCAACTTGGGGGGCATACCCCAGATCTACCATTTACTATTTGTGTGGTTTGAGGTAAGTAACCTAATCTGATGCTTCCCCACCAATAAAGTGAGGCTAATAATTCATACCTCAGAATTTTGATGAATATTTACATAATGATATATACATAACATATAGCAACTATGTATATATGTATTATTTGTGTGCAAGTATATTTTTAATGCATCATCTAAACTGCATAAAATATCTTTTGTAAAACCAATTTAAAAAGTCCTATTTCTCAGGAATCGAGAAGTTTAGTGTACCTTGAAAGATACTGTTAGTTTTCAAAATAAGCCTATTAAGAATCTAATAATTGCACATTTTAAACCTTTAATTTATGAAGAATCCTCTCCCTTCTAGTAAATGAAAAAATGTACCTTTGCAGTCGCATTAGCTCTCACTTCAGGACTGCTACTGATGTCCACAGTCTCGTAGACATGTTCATATACCTGCAAAACCCGAAGTTATTATTACGATTTTAAATCTCAGAATATACGTTTGAGTTCTTTGTGAAGTTACTGAATGTGTTAAAATTTTAGACAAAGTTATGCATCTTTGTAAAATGTTTTTCCATTAGAAATTCCAAAAACAAGAGAGGCAGGTTCTAAAGTTCACTTTTTAAAGAAACTCTGAACCCAAATTTCAGAATATTACCATACCCTAATTAACTCAAATTTTTAGTAAATTTTAATCCCATTTACTCACCTCTCTTACAGCATTGCAGAATTCACTTTGAAGGACTCTTTGTAAAGCTTGCAGTTTCTGCGGTGGTACCTCTCCACTCCTTTGCAGTTTTTCCAACAATTCAATTGCTCTACAAATATCTATAGTTAAACAAACACACACTAATAGATAATTTTCTCAGAATATTCTCTATTATTTCTTTCTTTCTTTGTTTTTTGGCCATGCCATGCAGCATGCAGGCTCTCAGTTCCCTGACCAGGAACCGAACCCGTGCCCCCTGCAGTGGAAGTATGGAGTCTTAACCACTGGACTGCCAGGGAAGTCCCAGAATACTCTCTAAATGCTTGTGTAACAGCACAACATTTAGGATTCATTCCTTAACAACTAACAAGAAACATGTATAACACAGAGAAAAAAGGCATGAGTATGAACTTGTGCGTGGTGTGTTTGTGTGTGTGTTCATGTATGGAGGATGGGAATGTAAAGTCTGAGAAGAATGTTAAATTTTACTGTAGATTAGGAAGAAATACTGCTGTTGCACAAGCATAAAATCTGGAAAACAGCATCTTTGAGAGACACAGGAAAATCAAATATAAAGTACTAAATGCCATAGGAAAGGACTGGAGCTCAAATGTCATAGACACATGAACACTGTACTGCTTCAGAAAAGCTGACAGTATTATCAGAAGCTATTTAGTCAATAAAAATTTACCTACCATCATTAGTAACCAAAGCACTGAACAGCATAAAACACTGCGTGCTAGTGAAATCACTGTTTATTTCCCAAAAGGAAATGTAATATATATGTAGATAGGAAAACTCTTCAATAATAGGTGCAGTTACTGGCAGGAACACATTCAAAACAATGATGAAGTGAGTAAAATTAACTCAACTTAGGATCATTAACACAGTGTATTTGGGATACACAGTGTATGGGATTCTACACATCTATACAAATACATTATGCATGTTAGGCAATTCTCATTGAGAAGTGTGAGGGTAAGTATTTTATGAATTAAGAAATTTTACAAGATTCAGTCATGTTCCAACACTGTCTATCTCTCGTTGGATTTTTGTTTTTAACTTCTTTTGTACCACAGGGGGCTAGAGTACCTATTACTCTAAACTGTTTTGTATTTTGTAAACATGTATTTGACTGAGCTTATCTTAATTAAAACACTGTGAATCTGCTCTCAGTAACAGCTGTGTGATCTTGGGCAAGTTACTTAACCTCCCCGTGTCTGTTTTCCACTGTAAAATGGAAATAGCAGTATCTCCTTTATAAGAATGACTTGAAGACTAAAACAAAAAACACACGGTAAGGGTCTGGCATATAGCGAGCATAAATGTTATGTTACATCAGCACCAATTAATCATAAGAAACAAGGGATTCTACACATCTATACAAAGACATTAAGCATGTTAGGCAGTTCTCGTTGGGAAGTGTGAGGGTAAGTATTTTATGAATTAAGAAATTTTACAAGATTCAGTCATGTTCCAACACTGTCTATCTCTCATTGGATTTTTGTTTTTAACTTTTTTTGTACCCAGGGGGCTAGAGTACCTATTATTCTAAATTCCTTGCCTCCTTTTGTCTTAAGTGGAAGAAGTTCTGAATTTTATATTATACTAAAGGACTGGAACTTTTTTCTTTATAGAATTAGTATGGCCTTCTTTGTGTTTGCATCTGGAAACCTAGGAATAAATTGTAGTGAAGAAAGAAGTAGATTCTTCAATTTCAGGTAATAAAAGCTTAAACTGATGTTAATCCAATGGAATGGAAAAAGACTTTCCCCATTCTGATCTCCCACCACCAGAATGGCTGGTGAATGAGGAGTGCTGGTTCATCAAATATTCTGACTTAAAAAATTACAATATGTAAGCTCTATAAAAATTTCCAACTAACAAAAAACTGAAGAAGTAAAATACTCTTTACTGAAGCAACACTGTACCCAATATGTGCTCAAATGGGTTCCACTGAATCTTGTTTTGACGACTTTGAAGGCATTCAGGATCTTGATCATATGCACTATTTTTGTACTACAGGATTCCTGGAAGAGTTTCTTAATAGAGTCTGTTAAACAGAATGTTAAATATTAAGAATCACAGTTGATGTAATCTAACTTTCTTATTCTGCTGAATGGCATCAACTAGCAGTTCATCCTACTAAGGTTCTGAGCATTCTACTGTGGAACTAAAATGAACTCTGAACGAGGAGAAAACAAAGCCATGACTACCAAAGCTAAATGCCAGAGGTGAAGTTTCATATTTTGTACTGCACTTAAAAATACAAAAGACCGCCAACATGATAGAATCCTGCAACTGGCTTTCAAAGAAAAACACGTACTCCTGTTAACACCAAACAAATTTGTTCCCATCTACAAAGCACACTATCATTGTGCTCAGGGAGAAGATGTCACAGTCTTAGGCCTAACTTAGCAAGTCTTCCCAGAGTAGCTACTCCTCTGTCAAAAATGATACTTTAATTAATGGTCTGGTGGCCTGGAGAAAAACAACATCACTTGTAAAGAGACTTACAAACAGTGAACACCATAAGGAATAAACAATGTTAAGCGTGCACTGGTTTGCGTGAAGGCACGAGGAAAGACTCCACATACAATTCTAAAAATGTATTCCTTAGAGCAGAAGTTAATATTCAGACTGTAAATGCAAATGCTAATATTTGCAAGATGTTTTCAGTCTCCATCCTATACTTTGTTTACTACTAGTACTCCAAATGTTTAGTTTGTACTTTCTGACTCTTACCGATGACTTCTAATACTGGTGTGTCAAAAGTATGCTTGAAATTATTTGAAATAAAGCATTTGGGGAAGAGTGGAATGCTGAAAATCTGCAACAGGACCCTTTAAGGCTCATAGCCTTGTACCTCCACTGGCTTTTCCGTTTCTAATTACTCAGCAGAACGGGTTTTATTTTCCTTGACAGCCTGCTCTAAAAAGCAAGCCACCAGCCAGGTAGCAATCGTAGGATTTGTAAAGAAGGAATAAGGCTGCACTTTCAAGTATTTTACAATCTATCACTACTCCGCCGAGTTATGTAACCTTCTTCCCAAGACCGCATCAATAGGATTGTTTTTAAAGCACCTTCTCCGTACCCGGGAGGGGCACCACAGCCAGGAAATACCCCCAATACGAATACAAGTGAGATTGTGGTGGAAGTAATGATGCGTTTTGTGCACAAATAAGGGGGGTTCTGTGGGAACGCGCTGTGTGTCCGGGCTGTGTGGGTGAAGGCGGGGACACTGGGTTGTGCACGCACCAACACCGGCAGTGCGTGTAGCCTGTCCGAACTGGGCGTGTGATGTTTGCTCAGCTTGACACGTCTCTGAACGCTGCGTCTGCCGTGCCCACCCAGGGAGCGCGTGTGCAGCGTGTGTCCGCGAATGCAGACAGGTGGTGGTGGTGGTGAACTGTGCTGTGCTCCCCAACGGTCCGTGTGAACACAGGACGGGTCTGAGGATCAGTCAAGAGCAGCAAGCGCCCTCCCCGGCGCCGGGCGCAGCAACGTCGGCGGCCACCGGCGCCAGCGCGAGGGACAACCTGGTTCCGGGTCTCGGAGCTTGGCTGCCCCACGCCCCCCGGGGATAAGGCACTCCCCCACCCCCTCCGCCCACGTCGGTCCCTGCCTCGGCCCCACTCACCCCTCTCCAGTCGCACAGGCTCCCCCAGCGCCGCCATCTTCTCCCTTTGCTTGCAGACCCACAGGAAATGACGACACAGGGGCTGAGGTGGAGGGGCGGGGCCTAGCGGGAGCCGGGAGCCCGGAACAGGGGACGGCCAGTATCGCGAGAGCGGGCGCGGTGGATCGGAGGGTCGTGGCTGTCTCTAGAGTAGAGGGTGTCTGTGTTCCGGGCTTTCGAGTTCGGCGTTTTGCTGCACCTGCAGCGGTCGTAAAGTTCTCAAATCCCCCGGCCAACTACATTGAAAAGAGTCCCTTTCGCGACTCTTGCCCCCTGCCTCGGGATTCAAGCCTTATCCCACTCGCTTGGGAACTCTTGGCTCCACGTGCTAGAGTCTGGATTCTTGTTCCACCTTGACCGTTCGTGGCTCTGTGAGCCTGCACTGCTCACTTATCCTCTTTCGGCCTCAGTTTCCCCCTCCGTCCGTCAAAGAGTCCTGTCTCGGAGTTCTTTACATTCTTAAACGATGAGATTCGATGACAGGTGTGTAAATGAACTATAAAGTCTCCATTTGTGGCTGCATTGCATTAATTAATTTAACAATCCAAGGCACGAATCTTCCCTAGAAATCTGTTTGAGAATAAGGATGGAAAGTGTAAAAAGCATGAAACATACCCGGGTGAGCGAGGGAACAAGGCACTTTGGTGCACCCCAAAGCAACAATTTTAAAAAGCTGATCCAAAATCTTATGTAAATGAAATATTGGGAAGCAAATAATACTCTTAATACATTATAGATTCTTAGGGCCACTTTTGAAATTTTCATGAACCAAGAAAAGTTTTAGACCTTAGTTTAAGTGAAATATTAATTTGCCCAGTATTCAGATTCCACTAACATTTATTCGAGCGCTAGTCTATGCTGACAAACAACTTTTCAACACTTCGTGACAGGATTGTTTTAACAACCTCCTGGTTGCCCCCGATCCACCCTTTCCATTCAACTATAATGTTTTCTTCCAATCCATCCGAATGCCACCATTATACTCCTTTTTCCCCCTTGAACCCTGATCCCATCATCAAAGGTTTCTGTACAAAAACTTTCAATGGCTTCTCCTCTTGTTTCCTGTTTCTAAAGTCTTGCATACTCTGAGCCTAACTCATCTATCTAACCTCATTTCTCATTATCCCTCCAATGCAATAACCACTCCAATAGAGGCAGAATATTCAAAACCCTGTTTCTTCTTGCTTCCAAGTCTTCACTTATGTCATTATTACGTGGAATGCCCTTCCGCATTTCCTCTGGTTCTCCAAGCTGTATACATCCTCAAACTGAACCCATCTTCCAGGGCTGCAGAAGACATGCCACTTCTACTAAGCTTCCCTTTCTCCATCCTCTTCCCCTTCTTTGGTCCCTAATGGCCCTTATATCCTGCAAAAGCATTCATGTACTTATCTCTTATTCATTGTTGTCATTTGTTGCCACAGATATTCAAGAAATGTTTATTAAACGCTTAATGTCTTCCAGGCACCTTGCTAGGCACTGAGAATAATACCACGTGGAGAAAGACAAACGCAGACGTTCCAGCTGTTTCTTCAAGTATTTTCTTTTCCTCCATCCTCCAGCTCCTCTCCTTTGATAACTCCACTTACACGTATATTCCTCTGCCTGACATCGTCTACAGCTCACTGATGCTCTGTTCGTTTTGGTTTTTCAAGCTTCTCTCTGTTTACTTTTTTCAACCCCTAATATTCTCTTAATCCCATCTAGTTCATTTTTCATCTCAGATATTGTTTTTATCTCTAGCAGTTTGATTTAGGGGTGTGTGTGTGGGGTGTTCCTACATTTTCCGTGTTCTCACTTAACATGCTCAATCTTTCCTCTAGCTTCCTGGACATATAGAATAAGATTATAATGACAATTTTAGTGTCTTTGTCTACTAAGTCTATCATCTGTGCTATTTCTGGCACTGCTTCTATTGATTGATTTTTCTCTTCATTATGGCTCATAGTTTCCTGCTTCTTGCATGATTGGTAACTAACTAACTAAATAAGGCTAAGCATTGTGAAATTTACTTTTTTGGGTGCTGGATATTTTTGTATTCCTATAAATATTTTTTGAGATTTGTTTTGAAATGCACACAGAACACTTGAAAATAATTTTGTTTTTTGAGGCTTGATTTTAAGCTCTGTTAAGTGGAACCAGTTCAGTCTTTTGTGAAGGGCTAATTGTGTCCCACCACTGAGGAAATACCCTTCTAAGTTCTTTACCTCATGCCCCATGAATTGTGTGGTTCTACTCTGATTGGCAGGGATAGGAACTATTCTTATGAACTGGGATTGTGGATTGTTTGCTTCGTTCCTTTTGAGTGATTCTTTCCCTATCCTTGGTAATTTTTTAATACACATAATAATCATGAGATTTCACAATTCCAGGGATAATTAGAAGATCCTCAAAGTTTGCAGAGGGAATAAAAAGAATGAAAAGTCATATTCTAAGGAGTGGGACTCAGAACATTACAAATCATTAATTATTTGAAGCATAGGTAAGGAAGAAAAAGTATTAGGAGCTACTTCTGAGCAGGGAAAATATGATTCAATTAATTAAGAACCCATTTATATTCAACGTACAAAGTAAATGAAAGAATCAGTTAATTTGTAAGGAGAGATCTCCTAAAATGTCCCTTCCTAATTCATGTATCTTTGAGAATTAGAGTTAGGAGAGATCTAGAGAGTTCCAGCTCCTTCACTTTACGGGAAGAGAAGACTGATTGCTGTCCCGCATCTCAAAGGAGGCAATTGTGAGCACAAATGAGGCAGACCTGCTTTTGCTTTTATGCCTCTGCCAGGTTATTAAATCACTCAGCTTCTTAATCGAGAATTGCTCTTCCTGTGGAAGAACTCCTCTTCACCTGTTGCTTCCTCACATTACTTCCTGCTTCGGAGTTGGAGAGGAACACTCAAATTAGAATAGGAAGCCTGAGTCTAGACAAATCCCAGAGAAAGCTAAATTATGCAAATGTCATCTTTGTATAAGAAATGAAAGTCCTAAGTAGGATGCAGTTATGAAAACTTTCTTAACTCAAGACATTGCAAATAGAATGTACTAAGACAGCATCAATTAAGAGAAAACTGGAGTGGGTGGGGAAAATTGGGGGTAGAAGGCTGTCTAGTGAAGCTAGGAAAGTGGAAAGTAATATGAGGAAGTCAGACACTCCAGGTGGAATGTTTTACTATTTCATTGCCTGTTGAACCATATACAAATAGGCACTACTATATAGAATAGATATTTAAAAGAGTTATATCTTATTACAGAGTAAAACATTACTCTTACGCAAAGGGACCTATTCAGGCTTCTATTAGTACAATTAAAGTCTCAGTTTTCTTTCTTTTTCCAACCGAGTTTCTATAATATAATCCTCAGAAAAGTAAAAGTTTTGATAAATGGCTTTCTTTATTTGAAGTGAATGATCTTGTCAAATCTGAAGTAGCCTGCATTTTAAATAAATTAAACAATATGTGAAAACACTTGGTCTAATCAACTAAACACCACAATATGGGGAAATCTCTACAAGAACACCTTTTGAGGGGAATTTTTCTTGGTCACAGATCTCAGCTCAGAACACAAAACCCCATCTCAGAATACCAGAAATCTAAGGTAAACCCTACTTGTTAGAATGAGTTGCAGGTTATGTTAAAGTGTAAGGGTTTACTTTTTTAATGTCAGTTGTTTCATCATCACTCTACACTACATGTAAAGGCACAGATTGATGTATTTTTCTGGCATCTTCCTGACGCACCCTTCCCCTAAATAAATCTGTTTGCCAGGATCTTGTCGCTTAAATTAGCCATCTCAAACTCTTGGTCCTGCCAACACAGGCAATTGTGCCAATGTTCTCAGCATTTACTGGCACACGAGCTGTTGCCTTTTCTTTGGCTTTCTATGTGTACCTAAGGCCATCATCCCTCCTTCACAAGACAGCAGTCTGGCTTATGTGTCACTGAGACAGACTTCAGAATTGTTTGGACTCACTCTGGTTCTCTCCAGGGTGTTCATCCTGCGCGATGTATTTTCAGCTATACAATATATTGTTCAGAATTTGTCGTGCACATACTTGCAGATTGGCAGAGCCACCTGCCAAAGATGAGAACCTTTTAAGTTGTTGTCAAACGTCATAAAATGTGTTCCGTGATTAATTCTGTGGGCACAGATTGGTTTTTGCACAGAGTCCAAAATTTGGGATATGTCACAGTGACTAAATGGCACTGGCATGCTGAATGAATTTGGAATTTGTTTTGTCAAGTGTGGGAGCAAGCACACAGATGGGCTTTGATCCAGTGGTGCTGCTTGGAATTCTCATTATAGCAATGATGTCACTTGTCACGTGGAGTGGGTGATAATGCTGCCAAATCATGGACAAAGCAAGGCAAATAACAAAGTACAGAGGCCAGGGGAGAGGGTTTATGTAGCACAGGAAGCTTTCACTATTAGCTGACCTCTGCTTAAATGACATAAACATTGTGTCAGGGCTGCCAAAAACACACTTAGTTGAAATACAAGCAGACAAGTAAAATTCCAACTGAAAGGGCTTTTTAAAAAGGGCCCATATAACCTAAGTCTTCACTTCCCAGAAAAGACCAAGTAAAACAAACATGCCCTTGCTTTTTAGATAAGGCTGTGAAAAAAATCTTTGAGCTGCAAGCAAATTCAACCAAACCAAACCCAAGGCACTTTGCTTTATAAGAAAAGCTTTGTGGATTCAAAAGGCCAGCAACCATGCTGGGAAATGGAAAACAAACAAACAAAAATCTATGGTGGCAAAGAAATACAGCATATTCTCACTAAGTATGCACATCAGAATTCTCTTCAGGGCTTTAAAAAAAATACATTTATTGTGCAGCTAAAGCAGTACTCAGAGGGAAATTTATAGCTATAAAAGCCTATGTTAAAAAAGAGGAAAGACTTGAAATCAATAACCTAAACTTTTATCTTAAGAAACTCAAGAAACAAGAGCAAACTAAAGCCAAAATAAGTAGAAGGAAAGAAAAAGTAAAGATTAGACAAGAAGTAGAATATATATAGTAGTATATATAAGTAGTATATATATACATAAGTAGGATATATATATTTCTAATATATACATACATGAAAAAAAATCAATGAAATCAAAATTTGGTTCCTTGTGAAGATCAACAAAGTTGACAGACCTTTAGCTAGACTGATCAGGAAAAAATGACAGAAGATTCAAATTACTAAAATCAGGAATAAAAGAGGGGACATTACTGCCAACCTTACAGAAATAAAAAGGAGTATAAGGGAATACTATGAAAAACTATACAAATACATATAAACTCACTATATATTATATATAACTAATATATATATTCATGCCATCTAATTTATCTAATTTGTTGATACATATAACAGTGTGTATGAGTATGTACATGTGTGTATATATATATACATATTTTTTTCATGCCAGAGGCCCATCATATAAATTTTGATTCAGAAAGTCTCAAGTATGACAGGAACATTTGTATTTTCGGAAAACTATGATGGTTTTTGTAATGTGCTCTCTTTGCTGAGACCTACTGACCTAGTGCATAGCACTTATTCAAAAATATTGTTGAATTACAATTAAATATTTATGTATTAGTTAATATTAGGTGCAGATGCATATAAACACAAAACTTCGAAATATCCATGCATCTAAAGTAAGTAAAAGAAATTCAGAGATAGGTAATTTGGGGCAAGTATTTTATTTTGAATGACAAAGGGCCCAGTTACAAAAATCTCAACTCTGTCCCTTGGGAAAAAGAGGAAAAAGAATGCTGGGATAAGCCTCTAGAATATTTGCCATACCATACCACAACTTCTAAAACTTAACTCTAAACTTCGTTCCTGGAGCGTTCTAGGTCAATAGATTTATTTTCTCCCATTAGAAAGTTTCAATCAATTAATTCAAAAGAATTTACTTAGCAAGTGCTATGGGAAAGAGGAGAAATGCCAGATGTGTTCCTCCCCTCAAGGAACTTGCAAGCAATTTGGACAATGAAATCTGTACAAATGAACCAATCCAGAATGCTTTCTACCAGCACTTACCAAAGTGCTATGTTTTACAGTTTGGCCCACTACTGTATATTTACATTTAAACTTTGAAAAAGCATTCAGTCTGCAAATGGACTCAAACTAAAATATTCATTGAAATGAACCACATTACTATGTTAAGGTAAATTGAGTCTGAAAAATTAACATTTATTCAACCACAAACCATTCCAAAATATGAAGATTAAAAAAAAAACAAAAAACCCCAAACTCTCCAGAATCCATTGTTCTTAATGCTTCTTATAACTTAGCAGGCATGGACAGAACTTTGCAAAACAGCATTAGAATAACTAGCTTCTTAATCTTTCAACTAATGTGGTCATCAAATGGCTAGTCAGAAGACAGAGACTATAGCCTTATCACATCAATTCTGCAAATATGTCCCGATTACCCACTCTAGTAAATCACCATGCTGGGTCCTAGAGATACCCGGAAGATATCTTGCTCTCAAAGAGCTCACAAATCCAGTGGAAGGGGATAAGGGGACAGACATCTAAGCAACCCCAGAAACAAAAGAGGGATGTGCTAAATATTATTTCTGTTCTTACTGCTTTTGTTGCAGGGGTTTTAATTGAGTACTGTTGTGTAGTAAAGAGTGGGGTGAAGTGCTTTCTCACGGGGGGTAACTAGAGAAAATTTTAAAGAGCAGGGGTTCTCAGTCAGGGGCGATTTTGGAGCCCAGAGAACGTTTGACAGTGTCTGGAGATATTTTTAATTGTCACGACTGCAGATGGTGGGATGGGGTGAGGATTGCTACTGGCATCTAGTGGGTAGAAGCTGGGATGCTGCTTTAGCATCTTACAATGTGCAGGACAGCCCCCTCAGTAAAGAATTATCCAGCACAAAATGTGAATGGTGTGAGATTGAGAAACTCAGCTTTAGCAAGAAGGAAACATTTGTTCAGGAATGATGAGGATGTTGACAAGTGGGTAAGTGGGGAATGGGAATGCCAGAGAGAGGGTTTTATGAGCAAAGCCATGCAGGAAAAAAAATGTATGCCCTGTTTAGGAAATGAGGAGGGCTTCAGCGGGGTGTAGGTGCCTACCTGGGCTTAGGGAGTGTGTGGAAGAAAATGAGGGTTAACATTTAGGCTGAGGTGGGGACTTCCCTGGTGGTCCAGTGGCTAGGACTTCATGCTTCCACTGCATGGGGCACAGGTTTGATCCCTGGTCGGGGAACTTGGACCCCACAAGCCACGCGGCCAAAAAAAAAAAAAAAAAGAAAAGAAAATTTAGGCTGAGGTGGATTGTGGAGGCTCCTGAATGCTTGGGTTTATTCTTTGGGCTAGAGTGAGCCATTAGAGGATTTTAAAAGCTGAAGAACTACAATTAGAACTGTTATTTTAGAAGTATAATCAGAGGGAGAAGCTTAGACTCTCATAGCAGATAGTAAGAAAACTCCTTTGAGAGAGTAACCTTTGTTTGAGCGTTGTCTGTTGTTAAGCTCTGATTCTTCGAAACTACCAAAACTTCAAGAAGAAAGGAGAGATTCTGCGTAATTAGACCAGGGTGAGATGGTGTGAGGTGATATGGGATGAGTCGTGAGATGAGGAGGGGCAAAAGGATAAGGGAGAGGTGCACTGCTGAATTTTATGCTGTGAGATCCTTCCTCATGGCCTCTAAAGCTGAGTAATATTTACAAAAATCACAACATGCTTGTTGTATTTGGATTTCCCATGGAAGGTGACTATATTTGGATTGAATGGGGGTTGGAAGAGCAGGATGGCGAGAATGGGGCAATGATGGCTAGAAATGGGGCAAAGGATTTGGATGCTTCTGTAATAAGCAGTTTTGTCTCCCATTCCTTCCTTTTGGGTTCTACAGTCCTGCTGTTCATGCTCCCCAAATAGTCCATGCTTACCTGCCCTTCTTTCTGCCTGGCTTGCTTTTCTTCTCCGTCTAATAAATTTCCGCTCACCCTTTAAGCTTACTTCTAATGGTCCATTCTCTATACTGCACTTTATACAAGTTACCAGTATTGTATTGTGTTTACTAAATTGTGTGTTTTCTCCAATCAGATAGTGAATGCTTAGGTTCACTAGGCAGGTAAGAATGGTATTTCATTCTTCTCTGACTCTCCAGCAGGTAGCAAAGTATCTGGCATGTTACCCATGCTCAGCGATCATTCAATGCGTGAAGCGTGGGTGAGGCCAGTGAGTGGCAGAAAGATCGTAGTGCTGGGCCTACCTTGCCTTTGCATGGCTGTTGTTAAAGCTATACTTTTCCTTCTCATTAATTTTCTGTTTTAAACCTCATCTTCCAACTTAAATATTTCCTTCCCATGGATGATATTCTATTAGGAAGAAAAAAACCCCCAGAGTATGGCGTTAAGCCTGAGTGAATGGGTTAAAATCATGTTTCAATATGCTTTTTCGAATGCTTCCATGTTATTAATTTAACATCGACCTGCTTATTAAGATCCCATTTTTAAGGAAACAATTGTAAAAATCATTAAGAGCATTTCAACAGATCTTAGCCACTGAGTCATCTTGCTGGTTCTCAATGAGCTTGAGCTGAACATCCCTCATTCAGAGTAGCAGGTAAAATTTTATTTTTCTAATCATTAGTAAACATTTATCTGTGTGCTGATTTTTATGTATTTTTGTTGTTGTTGATGTGAAGAAGGTTCTATATAGGAACAGCTGCACATATGGGACAGTGCCCAGGTATGGTTTAAAGATGCCTTTTCCAAAGCATCTTTCCCACTCTGGTGGTATGCAAGGTCTCTGGTCTCAACAACTAATAAGTATTTCCTTTGAGTTAAAGTATGAAGCCTCTAGTCACATGCCCTCCTTTTGGATTAGAGCATAATGCTTCTGGCATCAAAAACCTGTATCTGGAATGTGAATTTGGAATAGAATTCTGGACCTAGAGGTGGGGGAGATGTCTCTTTGGTTTTCATTGCTTCTACCAGATCAAGTTCTCTTCTCTCTTAAAGAACTTTGGTGTGATGCTTGTGGCATCATTACCAGCTACCCCTCATTATTGCTGTCATCTGCTGACCTGGGGACACTCCCCACATTCCTTGAAGATTTAAGCTTGGAACACACCCTCACTCATTCCAATAATATGCCTGTGATAGTTCTTAGCAATTTCAATCTCCATGTAGATGATCATTTCAATACTCTGGTCTCTGACTTCCATGACCTCTTCTCCTCTAATGATCTCCTTCTCTCTCAATCTCAACCACTCATCCCCCCCAGAATGGGCCATTCATCCCCTACCCTCGACCTTGTCCTTATCAGTAACTGCTACCTCCCATATCTTAATCTTAATCTCAAGCATTCCACTCTAGGACCCCCACCTCATATCCTTCCAGTTCTCTGTCCCTTCCACCCTGACTTGAAAATACTTTGACGAGATAATTCATATGTCCTACCATCTTTTCACTGTCCCCATTTCCCACATGTCCTAACTTACCTCCTCATCCAGTCTATCTATAGATAGATTTTATATTCTATCCTAATAATCACTCACATTACACACCTAAGTCCCTGGCACCTCTCTTATTTCTTTGTCCTTCTTTGGCAAAACTCCAATCCTGGTCATTTGCAACTCTCTTCCTACTCTGCACTTGTTTTCTGGTTGCTGAACTTGGATGGAGGAAAACACCCAATTTTACCCATGGTCTCACTTTAAACTCATGAACCACTAAACTCAAGTGGGCCCAGCAATTCTAATTCATTTCCCTAGTCTATTCACTCTTACTTCATAAACAAGATTTCAAACCTCTCTTCAAACTTTCAACACTTTCTCTTTATTCATCATTCTCAGCTAACAACCGTAATTTCTTTTTCGCTGAGAAAATGGAAACAATCAGAAGCGACCTTCCATATGCTGCTTCCAGCACTTCTACCAACCTAGTTGCATCTATGCCCATGTTCCATCTTCCATTTGGTTACCCTGAGAACTGTCCATGTTCCGATTTAAGGCACGCCCCTCCCTTTGTACACCAGGTCCCAGGACCCCACATCTTCTCAAGGAGAATACTCTGGTAATTTTTCTCTAGAAATGTTGGAGAGGCTCCCTCTTCTTCATTATCAATTTATTTCCATCAGTATATAAACATGCTGTATTTCTCATATGAAAATAGTCTCCCTTGATCCCATGTTTCCCTCCAGCCACCTGCCCATTTCTCTTATCCCCTCTATAGCAAAACTCCTTCAAAGAATTGCCCATACTTGCAGTCTCCATTTCTATTTCCCTCACTTTCTCTCTCTTTTTTTTAAATAAATTTATTTTTAATTTTGGCTGAGTCTTGAGTCTTCTCTGACCTCATTGGACAGCTTTCAGTCGTCTTTAATGGTTCATCTTTATCTCCCTGGACTCTTAATTTTGCAGGGTCCCCAGAATTCCATCCTTAGACTTTTTCTGTTCTTTGTCTACTCTCACTGCCTAGATGGTCTCATCCAGGCTTATAACTACATACTAACCATACCAGCACTGTCCAATAGAAATAGAATGTGAGCTACAAATGAGTTTTGATGTAATTTTGAATTTTCTATAGCCTAATTCAAAAAAGAAACAGGTTAGATTATTTTTAATAATATACTTTATTTAGCTAAATATAGCCAATATTTTAACATATCAATATGTAATCAATCTTAAATTATTAATGAGATGTTTTCCATTCTTATTTTCATACTAAGCCTTTGAAATCCAGTGTGCATTCTACACTTAGAGCATATCTCAATTTGGACGAGCCACATTTTTTTATGGACTTAGTTTTTTTTTTTTTTAATGAAATACAGTTAATTTACAATGTTGTGTTAGTTTCAAGTATACAGCCAAGTGATTCAGTTATATATATGTGTGTGAGTGTGTGTGCACGCGCGTGTGTGTGTTCTTTTTCAGATTCTTTTCCATTATAGGTTGTTACAAGGTATTGAGTTACAAGGTTATTACAAGGTATTGACCTTGTTGTTTACCTGTTTTATATATAGTAGTGTGTATATGTTGATCCCAAACTCCTAATTTATCTCTCCCCGCACTGCTATCCCCTGGACGAGCCACATTTTAAGGGCCCAGTAGCCACCATGGCTACTGTATTGTACAACATGGCTCTCAATGCTGAACATTGGCTTTTACTGAGGAAGATGAGGAGTTACTGGAAAGTTTGGAGGAGGGAAATAACTTCTTTTTAGAAGATCACTCCAGCTGCTGTGTTAAAAATAGACTAAGCGGGAGCCAGGAGGAAGCAGAGAGACCAGGTAAGAGGCTAATGCAGGTGAAAAAGAGAGAGACACTAGGGAAGTTGTATTATAGGAAATATAAAAAGTGGTTATATTGAAGGTAGAACAAATAGGACTTCTGGATGGATGGTACAGAAAGAAAGGAGTTTAGGGTGACTCCGGGGTTTTTGATCTGAGCCACTGGAATAATTGGAAGAACAGAGATGCCTTTTTAATTAATTAATTAATTTGTTTATTTATGGCTGCGTTGGGTCTTCACTGCTGTGCACGGGCTTGGAAGAACAGAGGTGGCTTTATTTATTTATTTGTTTGTTTGTTTATGGCTGTGTTGGGTCTTTGCTGCTGTGCACGGGCTTTCTCTAGTTGCAGCAAGTGGAGGCTACTCTTTGTTGCGGTGCACGGGCTTCTCATTGTGGTGGCTTCTCTTGTTGCAGAGCATGGGCTCTAGGCACGCAGGCTCAGTACTTGTGGCACACGGGCTTAGTTGCTCTGCGGCATGTGGGATCCTCCCGGACCAGGGCTCGAACCCGTATCCCCTGCATTGGAAGGTGGATTCTTAACCACTGCGCCACCAGGGAAGCCCCAGAGATGCCTTTAAGCAAGGTGGGGAAAACTGAAGATGAGCAGGTTTGGAGAAGGCTCAATGTTGGTTTTGCTAAGTGTGAGTTTTCTATCAGACAAATAAAAAAAAGAAGAAGATAGTTTCAGATAGTGATGTATGTCATGAAGAAAAGAGAATAGCTGTTGAGTGACTCTGGGGGTCCTCCTTAGGTGGGCTTATCAGTGACAGCATCTCTGAATAAGGGGCATTTGAACTGAGTCTGGAACGATGAAGTGAGGCCAGCCAAGCAAAAATCTGGAGGAAAAGCATTTCAGGCAGAGGGCACTACAAAAACAGAAGTTCTGAAGCAGGAATGTCTGAGAAAGAGAAAAATAGCCAATGTGTCTGAAGTGAGTACAATGGAAAGATGGGGGGTGGGCAGCCATCCAGCACCTTTTCAGTTGTGGTGCAGGAGCTGGGATTCTGTTTTATGTGCACTGGGAAGCTTCTGGGAGGTTTTAAGCTAGAAGTGGCATGATCTGATTTACATTTTACCATGAAAACTCTGGCTCCTAAGTGGTGAATGGATTTATATTATATTACATTAGTTATTATTGTTATTCTTATTATAGGGGACAAAGGTAGAAGCAGGGAGAGCGGTTAGAAGCTTTTCCAGTAACTGGCCAAGACTTTATGGCTCTTCCCATGGCATTGCTCTACGTGTCTGGTGCTAGGTCTTTTCTTTTTTTGTGTGCTAAGTCTTTTCATGAGTTCAAGGGATTTCTCGCGGTAGAAAACGCATATTCCTCACCTCTCTATCCTTGGTTATGCCCAGCGCTATGTCCTACCCACAGTAGGAGACTCAATGCATGTTGTTGAGTGAATTATAAGGCTCTACACATCAAGGATCAAGAGCAAGTTTTTCACATCTTTATCTTTCTCATATATGGCATTTTGTCTGTCCCTTAATGGAAGCTCAGTAAATGTTGTCACGGTGGGGCAATGCCTCCTTTCAGATAACCGATTTACTGAGAGGGATCCTTGGAGAGCGAGAGGCAGTAGGGAGGGTTTGGGCCTTGCTGGGGTGCGGGGCAGGGAGAAGTCAGGGAAGGGGGAGCATGTCGAAAGAAGGGAGGTGGGTAGAGACACTGCCTTTGAGCATGCCAAGGACAGATCTGGCCTCGTCTTTAATTTGGCCTAGGGCTGGCCTGCTTCCCTGCATGGTGATGTGATCCCTCTGTATGGGAATGGCTGAAATGGTTTGATCACCACGGGACCATAATCTGTCATCCAAATCCTTCATTAAGGAGGGCTTTCTGTTTGGCCTTGTTCAAAATCAAGCCTAGAGGAATCTGCCATCCAGCATCAACATTTTCTCTGTTGACACTGATGCTGCAAGTCCCAGCAAACGCAGGACGACAGGCTGAATGCAAGCTTTCTGGCACTCCTCCTTTCCTGGCTGGGACAGATGTCCTCAAGCCTAATATCAGCCTGGCAGAGGGTTGAATGCTGGACTGAGTCTCTGCTTTGCTGAATGTACTGGGCTTGAGTTTGATTCTGTCCCATAGATGTCTGCAGACAGGAGGGATGACATTTGGCACCAAGATAGAAACCCAGGTGTCTGGCTGGTTTTCAGTCTCAAAAGCCTTGTTCTTTTCCTTTAAGTCTCTGCAGCTATTTGGAATCCATCTCTCATCACCCAGAAGTTTCAGTGCCTTTAGATTAGGGATCTACACCCACAACTGATGATCCACTGGACTCCCATCCTTGGCATCTGAACAGAGCCAACAGGGCTGGTTACAAATTCATTGTTAATTGCCGTGTGTAATCACATTAGATCCAGGTTTGGAGACACCCTACTTTGTTATTGTTTTGGATCTGAAATGTGTATAAAATTCTTTTTAAAAGCGTGTCATTTTTGTTTTCTAATTAGGATATTGGGGTTTGGAATGGAACCATTGTGCTGTTATTTAATCACGCTTTTTCTGGGGAGGGAGGAAGGAAAAGATTTTCCTTTTTCTCTCAACAATTACTCTCATTTCTGCATTAAGAGGGTGGAAACTTGGTTCCTCCCTCATGCCCTTTAGGCAAAGAGTCGATGGCTCAGATTCACAAAGGTTGTTGATTTTGACTTTGGGTTGCCCTGCTCTGTTTTTCCCCTTCTCTCATGTTACCTAACACAATAGGTAAGTTCTTCTAGCCAACACTCCGTAAGGGTGGGGTAAGAAAGGCAGTCCATTTAAGGTTTTTTTAAGCTTTGGGTAATCTGCCTTTATATTTACTAAAACCAGCTGGGTTGGTGGCATATTCTCCTTTGTCTTTACATCTGAGCTGAACTTAAAGTTTAAATGGTGCTGGAATGAATCACATTGCTTGCATTCTTGTAAGTAACTGCAAAACATCCCAGGCTCACAGGAACCCATGGAGGATGGCGTACACGGGGATGTCACTGCTGCCATATTAGTCACTCCCTGCTTTGCTAAAAACTTGCATTTCTTATATACTGCCCCATCCCCATAGAGAACTGAGGTCATTCTAATATCGTTCTTGCCCATCACCTCCCTCCTTTGAGAGGGAGTCAACATTTCCCCTTTCCCACTGCACCCCATTCACACTTTCTTGCTTTACAACCTGAGCCTCAGTTTCCTCATAAGTATAATGGGGATAATAAGAAATAACTGCCTTGCCACATGCCACAGAGTTATTGAGGATCAAATGAGATAATGGCTATGAAAGTGCTTTATTTCTACAAATGTATTATCGTTTGCTTACTGTTTTTTTGTTAGCTAGTGTTGGGGAGGAAGACATTTTCCCCTACCCTTCTAGGTTCTTCTGGCTGGTCTAAGAATTAAATTGACATGAAACAGATTAACAGGAGAAAATCAGATAAAAGTTTAATAACATGCATACACGGGGAGAGACCCAGGAGAACGAGTAACTCACCAAAATGGCTGAAGCTCTCACCTTAAATACCATATTCAGCTAAAGACAAAGGAGCATGTTGAGGTTAGTGGTTTGGGACTTCAAAGGGGAGGAAGGCAATTGACATGGAGATGGAAAAGCAGATGTTTGGTAAACAAATGTTTGCTGGGATAGGCAGAGATGATGGGACACGGAGAGGGATTTTAACAAGCAGACTTTGCTGGGTTCCTTTCTGTCTATATATCTAGTGCATACTATACTGATCTATGGTGACAGCTCCCTGCCTGGGACAGGTCCTCTATCTGCATTCTTTAGGCAGTTAGGGGAAAAGTCAAAGTTTCTTCTTGAGCCTTTTGGGTCTTGATTGTTTTCAGTTTGAAATAATCCACACGCCAAAGAGACATCTTTTTTTAAAGTTTTTTCTTTTTATAAATTTATTTATTTATTTATGGCTGCATTGGGTCTTCGTTGCTGCGCGTGGGCTTTCTCTTTGGGTCTTTGTTGAGGCGAGCGGGGGCTACTCTTCCTTGCGGTGCGCGGGCTTCTCTTTGCAGTGGCTTCTCTTGTTGGGGAGCACAGGCTCTAGGTGCACGGGCTTCAGTAGTTGTGGCACGCGGCCTCAGTAGTTGTGGCTCGCGGGCTCTAGAGTGCAGGCTCAGTAGCTGTGGCACATAGGCTTAGTTGTTCCACGGCATGTGGGATCATCCCGGACCAGGGATCGTACCCATGTCCGCTGCACCGGCAGGCAGATCCCTAATCACTGTGCCACCAGGGAAGTCCCCAAAGAGACATTTTGAGGTGGCAAATGTTGCTTGCGTACACTAGCTACATGGTGTAGCCTGCCTTGTGTTTCAAAGGTGGAAGTTCTGTTGGTCCTGGTAAGTTGAGGGCCATTTCAAAGCCCCAAGAAAAGGACTGGAAAAGAAAGCATATAAGAAAAATTTCTGCTTGGATAGTTCATTCATTTCCTACGCATGTTATTTATATTCTTTTCACTGGGGCATAGGTTGAATGTGGCTGCCAGGGCTGTGAAATAAAAGGCGGCATCACAAGTCCTTTGGGAATCAATCAACCACTCAGAATTGGATTTCCTCTTGATTTTCAATAAATGGAGAACAACAGAATGTGATTTGTTCTAATTATATAACAACAGGATTCTAAGCAATGCTTTACAAATAGCTGCTTTTATGTCATAATAATGAGCTTTGAGGGGAAGCATTCTGAGCCCTTGTAGCATATTCTTTGTTTTCTCTATTTTATCCCCTTGAGGAAGACGGATAAACTGAGGCGCGAAGATGAGTGTAAACTCTCCAAAGCCGTGGAATTGTCGTCTCAGCTGTGACAGCTGCTCACCTCCTTTGTTTTACGTTTACACATTTTAAATGTTTTCTACAAGCTTTATAAAAAATAACTGAATAAGTCTATGTTTACAATTTTCACACTGCCTTTTAATTTATTTTTGGTTAGCGTTCACTCTAGGTTTCTGAGGGCTTAAAGCTAGCTGCTAAAAGCTGCTTTCTCTGTCCCCAAAGAATATTTAAACCACTCTGCCAAATAAGATCTGCTAGGTGAAGCCCATTTTGACACAGGAAAAAGCAAAAGGAATATTTATCAGTGTCTACTCCATGTGGGGTCTCACGCTAGGCTCTTTACACAGGTCATTTTATTTAATCCTCACATCAACTCCACAAATTATATAAAATTATTTTCATTTTATTGACAAGTACACCAAGGCTAGTAAGTTGCATCATCAGGATTTATCTACCTATGAAATATTTTAGTCCCTAGATGTTCTGGTCTACAGCATTTACATTTTTGAAACATTTATAATCTTTCCAAAATTATAGTCACATCTCCCCACCTTGACAGACCCCACTGTCTTTGATTTTAAAAGAAAGTATCCCCTCCATCTACAAAGTAGTAGTTAGTTATAGTCTAAAAGTTAAATATAAATCTGCAAAAATGCCCATACAAATAATTTATTAATAATTTTTCATCAAATATAAAGATGAAATATTAGTGGTCCTGCATGTATCATTTTATGAAGATTTAGGCATTTTAATTATGACTTACATCAAATACCTCAGATTGCATTATATACTTTTCATAGAGTACGCAAATGTACTTATCATTGTTCTTTGAATTAAAAGATTCTCTGGGTACAAAGTTTTCCTGGTGGCTGGGAAACTGCCAGAATGCACACTGATGAAAGTGCACTGAGGAAATACAGAGACCGTCCTGCAGTCTGCAGCTTTCATCACTGAAGCTCCATCAGTGCATGTATCTGCCTCTTCACAGGTGGGAAGGTTATATCATCTTTGCTCAAGGTAAGCCCTTAGAGTTAGTGTTACCTTTTTCAGCCAAATCTGAGCCACTTAAAATAACCACTTGGAGCACAGTATGATCACCCCCTAGTGGAAACTTGCAAATGATATCAGCACCAAGAAGCTAAAGGGCAGAAGAGCAGACGGCCTGCCACCTTTTCAATTGTTGTTGTTTTTCCTATTGTTTTCCTTGTTGTTCCTGAAGAAAACTATAATTTGTTGCACAAATACTGTGTGCCTGGCTTTCCAAATGACATTATGTGATTTACATCTCATAACAACTCTGCAAGGAAGATATAATTATCCCGTTTTTCGACAAGAAGTGGTTAAGTATCTCACTCAAAGTCATGTAGAGGCCCAGATTCAAACCTAGGTCAGTAGTATTTTCCTGCTATATCAATAGTTCCTCCTTGGGGAACAATTCCCAGGATTTTCTTCATAGAAGAGTTGTCAAATAGAACAAGTACCTCAAAAAAATAATAGAAAACAACAAGGACCTACTGTATAGCACAGGGAACTGTATTCAAAATCTTGTAATAATCTATAATGCAAAAGAATCTGAAAAAGAATATGTGTGTGTGTGTGTGTGTATATAGACATACACATGTATGAATCACTTTGCTGTACACATGAAACGTAAATCAACTATACTTCAATTTAAAAAATAGTAATAGGAAAATGAAAAATGTTTATAGAAACCATTTCTAGTACATTATTGGGCTTTTTAAAGTTCTGGGTTAGTATTAGATAGGCCTTTTACTAATTCATTTTATTTCCTTCTGTCTGCCACCAGCTGTAGCTACCGTATAAAAGCCAGTCCACTTAGAGTTCAAGGTATAACTCTGGAATATGGTGCTAGACTGCCTTTGTCCTCAAACAGCTTGGGATAATCTCTGGAAAGCTACAGATTGAGAAATGCAGTGTCATAGAGGGTTAAGTAGTTGGACTTAGCTACTTAGTAGTTATGTGATTTTGGGTAGGTTATGTTGACTTTCACCCCCAGGTTTTTTAAAATTAATTTTTATTGGAGTATAGTTGATTTATAATGTTGTGTTAGTTTCTGCTACAGCAAAGTGAGTCAGTTATACATATACATATATCTACTCTTTTTTAGATTCTATTCCCATATAGGTCATTACAGAGTATTGAGTAGAGTTCCCTGTGCTATACAGTAGGCTCTTATCAGTTATCTATTTTATATATATGGTAATGTGTATATGTCAATCCCAATCTCCCAGTTTATCCCTCTACCCCCTTTTTCCCCTTGGTAATCATAAGTTTGTTTTCTACATCTGTGACTCTATTTCTGCTTTGTACATAGGTTCATTTGTACCATTTATTTTTTAGATTCCACATATAAGCATTATCGTATGATATTTTTCTTTCTCTGTCTGACTTACTTCACTCAGTATGATTATCTCTAGGTCTATCCATGTCACTGCAAATGGCATTATTTCGTTCTTTTTTATGGCTGAGTAATATTCTATTGTATGTATGCACCACATCTTCTTTATCCATTCCTCTGTTGATGGACATTTAGGTTGCTACCATGTCCTGGCTATTGTAAATAGTGCTGAAATGAACATTGGAGTACATGTATCTTTTCGAATTATGGTTTTCTCTGGATATATGCCCAGGAGTGGGATTGCTGGATCATATGGTGTTCTATTTTTAGTTTTTTAAGGCACCTCTATACTATTCTCCATAGTGGCTGTACCAATTTACATTCCCACCAACAGTGTAGGAGGGTTCCCTTTTCTCCGCACCCTCTTCATCATTTATTGTTTGTAGATTTTTTGATGATGGCCATTCTGACTGGTGTGAGATGATACCTCGTTGTAGTTTTGATTTTCATTTTTCTGATAACTAGTGATGTTGAGCATCTTTTCATGTGCCTCTTGGCCATCCGTATATCTTTTTTGGAGAAATGTCTATTTATTTTTTTTTATTTTTTATTTTTTTTAAATTAATAGCTACTCTATTTATTTGTTTATTTATTTATTTATTTTTAGCTGTGTTGGGTCTTTGTTTTCATGCGAGGGCTTTCTCTAGTTGCGGCAAGCGGGGGCCACTCTTCATCGCGGTGCGTGGGCCTCTCACTATCACGGCCCCTCCCGTTGCAGGGCACAGGCTCCAGACGCGCAGGCTCAGCAGTTGTGGCTCACGGGCCCAGTTGCTCCACGGCATGTGGGATCTTCCCAGACCAGGGCTCGAACCCGTGTCCCCTGCATTAGCAGGCAGATTCTCAACCACTGCGCCACCAGGGAAGCCAGAGAAATGTCTATTTAGATCTTCGGCCCATTGTTTGATTGGGTTGTTTGTTTTTTTGATATTGAGCTGCATGAGCTTTTTGTATTTTGGATATTAACCCCTTGTCAGTCGCACCCCCAGTTTTGCTAGTTGTAAAATGGAGATAACAGTACCAATCTTGTGGGGATCATTATAGTGAGAATTAAATGTTGAGTCCTTAGTACAGAGGCCACCACATAATATATACTCCAAATATGATCATTAATATCACTCATAGTTATTATTAATTTTTAAATCAGTACCATAGCCCAAGGAATGCTCAATTCATTGTAATTACTATTCATATTATTACCCATCATTGTATACTCACACATCACCTAGCAGATGAGAAGTGCTACTTGACTCTCCATTACTTGGTGTATGATTTTGTGGTGGTTTGGATGTTGTGTAGTTAAGGAATTATGATACTGATGAGCTTGAAAATGGTCAGAGCATTCTCTGTCGTAGGGATTAGGATCACATCTGAACGGTGAGCTCATTTGTTATGTCAATCACTCAGTAAGGATGGTATTCCAGTAAATGACAGAAAGGAACAAAATGAAAAGTTTCTCCTGGATGAAATGTACTAGCTCAACAGGAGATAGCTTCATTATGATGAGCAGTAAGATGGCACGCACACATGGAGGCATTGTGCTTAGAGATCAGAGGAAGCTGCTAAAGGTATATTTGAGGTGGGTTGGATCCCTTTGGGCAAGAGCAGAGTTTCCCAGTATGCATTCTGCAGACTTCTTGTCTTATGTGGCTTAAGTTTCCATGGTCAAGTAAGAATGGGAAATATACCATGTTATATTCCTTTCCCACATTAGGAAGTCACAATGCATATGAGACATTTAAGGCTCTAAAAATACTGTAGGAATCAACCCTTCTTCTATTTATGCCTGATCATGAGTGATTTCCTCATTTTCCCCATGAAAATGTTTTTAAAAAGATTTGGGGGAGCATACATATGTAAAATTTGGAGATGAGTAAAATAATAACGTCTACTTACAGTATTTAATTTATAAATTTAGATGACATAGGTATTCATAACAACATATTACAGAAAAGTATTTACTCAGAAATATTGATTTTGCGAACTCAAATTTTATGAGTTTTTTTTCTGCCCACACAGAAGAACCCCCAAGGGAAAGTAAGGGACTGGGGATACAGACTTGGCCCCTCTTACTCTGTCAACTCTCTCTCCTTGGGGTCTCAGCACTGACTACCCACTGCAATCTTCCTGGAGGCTTAAAAACTACATGATGCCACCTGAAAACACTTAAGTCAGAATCTCTGGGACTGGATCCCAGGCATTAGTGATTTGCAGTCTTCTTTAGGGTTGAAAGGGTTAAAACCTCTTAAAGGTCATCCCCTTATGTCATCCTTCTGAAAATTTGAAGAGTAGTGACCTATTGGAAGGAGTTGTGTCTGAACTGAGAAAGCATCTGTATAATGTGCAATGTTTCTTTAAGTATCTCCTCCCCACTGCCAGGTCACTCCTAATATCCCCATTATAGAGTTAGATGCACAAAGCCCTGGCATAGCCCCAGTGAAGAAGCTGCATGCTTCCGATCGGATAGGATATTATTGGTAATGGGCAGTCTCATTTCTGAATTGAATTTGAGTGCTGGGAAATCATATTGGCTAACATTTCAGTCCTTTGTTTGTATTTGTATATTTAACAACAAACGCTTGCTCTTGGGGCTACACAGTTCTCATCTCTTTCCATTTCCCCTCACTGGGGAAAGGTTCCTCTATGTATTATTTCCTCTGATGGGAAAGAGAATCTGCAGTGACCCTTCTTCTTAGTCATAGGCTGCCTCCTCATGGATTGTAAAGAGGGCAAAAGAGAGAGTAGGAAGTAAAGCCTAGAATCCTTCTCCTATGGAGGTGGCCTGTTCAGAAGGCAGTCAATTTTAGAGATAAAAACCAAGAATACCAGTGGTGAGCAATAATAATAATACCTTACAAATGTAGGATGTGTCATAACTTTTAAAACACTTGGGCATTCATCACTTTTCCTTTGAACATTTCAAAGAGATTGATGGAACAAATATCAGTAGCCTTATTTTAGGACGAAGAAACAACAGAGACACGTGAAGATGAATCAGTTCCCCATGAGAACAAGAACAAGAACAGAGGTAGGACTAGTACCTGGATCTTCAGGTAGTACTCACCTTGAGCAGCTTTAAAGATCATATGGTAAACCAGTGGTCCTCAGATCTGGCTACTCACTAGAACAGCCTGGGAAGATTATAAAATAATACAATTACCCCAACTCACCTATGGGAATCTAACTCAAAAGACCTGGAGCTCAGAGTATCTGTAATTTAAAATAATTTCCCTGTAGTTATTCTCAATTCTGAATAAACTTTAGAATCACCTGGAGGTCTTAAAAAAAAATCCCCTTGTCCAGATTGTACCCCAGATCAATTAAATCAGAATTTCTAGTGTTGGCACCCAGGCATCAGGGTTTGTAAATATTCCCAAGTGATTTCAATGGGCAACCAAGCCTGGGAAACAGTACTCTAGACCAGAATTCTCCAAGCTCTTTTTTCCTGAATTTCATCACAGCAAGTAGGGAAAGACGAGTGTAGAATTGAGAGTGAAAAGACCAGCCTTCAAGTCCTGTGTCTGCCTTTTGGGAAAGTCACTTCATCTCTCTTTTCTCAGTTTTCTATTTTATCAAATGAGGAAAATGATAGTACTTACCTCGCAGAGATACTATGAGAGTAGATGAGACAATGCATATGAAATCACAAAGTACCATCCACTTATTGGCTATTCCTACCATTTCCCAAAGAGCTCTCTTAAAGAAGATGTGGTTTTTTCCCCCCAGATGTTCCCTTTGTGTCTGAAGGTCCCACCCTCGACCTTACACAGAGTTAGACCTCTAGGGCATGGAGCAGCACTCCAAAAGTTTCCACTAATAAAAGAAGGTTTGGAAACTGGAGGGATGTCCTCAAGGCTTCTTTTCACTGTTGCCATTGGCATGTTCAGCCCTCTGCCCACTGGAGTTATGAATTTGCCAGTTTGCTAAATGTTTACTCAGAAGGACAATTTTGTTTTCATAATACAGGAACACTGTAGCTATTACTAGTCACCTTCCGCATTCCTCCATCTAGCTCTTTGAGTTCCCCTGAATGTGCCCCCAAACACCTCTTGTTTAGTCCCATTCAGCAAATTAGGGAAGGTTCTAGTATGTGTTTATTATCCAGTAAATGCTGAGTTCACTGTAACCCTGGCCCACTGGAGAACAAATAAACCCATACCATAAACACCCACTCCCTGGCCTAACAATTTGTACTGGTTAGAACAGAATCTTCTAATATTAGGAATGATAGCGTGAGGATCATTTCATAATCGCAAACAGGCAAAAGCAATCATGAAATTATGGATGACTCATTGTCAAAGGAACTCTTGAATCATCTTGGTCAACCCCCTAGGTTCATCAGATGGGGAAACTTCTGCACCAAATTCACACTGTGCTATTAGTCTTCTCTCTAATTGATTGTTATTACCAGCTTTATCTTGACCACGTCAAATGTATTTTTAAACCTCCCACAATTCCCTCCTCAGTAGGTAAAATATTTTGTGTGTGTGAGTACCTTTCTCTTATTTCTTACCTATTTACTCTCTTTTTTCTCAAACTAGACAGTGAGTTGAAGACACAGGTTATTTCTTATTTCTCTTAAATAAAGTAGTACCTGACACATTGTAGGGTGCTAGTACACATATGTTAAATGTAGGATTAATTCTATATTCTTTCCCATTGAAGGGGGGTTGTTTTCTAACAAGCCAAGGAAACTTAAGATTTGCTTTGTATATCACTTTCTCTAACATTCCATGAGTACAGAAATTTTGCCATGATATGTCTACATATATATTTCAGAGAGAAAGGGGAAGAGAGGAGGGGGACAGGAGGTAAAGGGAGGGAAGAGGAGAGAAGAGTAGACGAGAAGAGGAGAAATCACAAGAGGAGAGCAGCAAGAGGGGGAGAGAGAATACTATGTGCTAGATACTATTCTAGGTTTGGGGATACAACGATGAACAAAACAGCCAAAAATACTTGCTTTCGTGAAGCTCCCATTTGTGTGTGTGTGTGTGTTTTGGGGGAAGAAACAATAATAACAAAAAAGTAAATAAGCACAATATAACACTGTTAGACGGTGATAAATGTTATAGAGAAAAACAAGGTAGGCTAAGGGAATAGAGAGCACTGGGTGGAGAGTCTACTGAAATTTTAAATGAGTGAACAAGGAAGGCTTTGGTAAGAAGATGATGTTTGAGCAGACTTAAAGGAGCTGAGGTAGGGAGGCTTCAGGCTATGTGGTGAAGAACATTCCAAGTGGAAGGAATAGAAATTATAAGGTCCCTCAGGTGGGAGAGAACCTGGAATGTTCCCAGAATGGCATGGAGGCTAGCGGACTGGGTGTGGTACAGGTGCAGGTGAGAACATAGGAGGAGAGAACATACGGGTGGCTGAGTGGGGTAAGATGGGTGATAGGGGTGGGCGAGCTTTGGAGGGACCTTTAATGCCATTGGAAAGACCATCATTTCCTCTGACTGACATGGGAAGCCACTGGGGAATTGGATCTGACTGATGTTTAAAAGTGTCATTTGGCTGCCGTGATGAGAATAGTGGATGGGAAGGTAAGAGTGGAAGTGAGAAAACCAGTTAGGAAGTTATGACAATGGGACAGGTGGCTCAGAGCAGGGTGATGGAGGAGGGGGTAGTAGAGGAGGACAAAGTCTAGATAAATTTTGAAGGTTGAGCTAATGGGATTTGCTCTCAGATTGATGGTGTCATGAGGAGAATTAAAAATTACTCTAAGTTGTTTGATCTGAACAGCTGAGAGGATGGATTGGTGGAGTTGCCAGTAATTGAGAGGAAGACACCTAAAGGAGAGGATTTATGGTGAAGAGGAAGATGATATGTCTGTCTGTCTGTCTGTATCTATCTGTCTGTCTGTCTGTCTGTCTATCTAGCTAGCTAGCTAGCTAGCTATCTAGCTATCTAGCTATCTAGCTATCTAATAAGCTCAATATTATATATGAGATCAAAACAGAGAGGATAAGTAATATGCTGAAGGTCTCATAGCTAATATGCAGTACTTTGGGGTTTAAAGTATTTTCGACTTCAAAACCCCTATTCTCCCTACCCAACTAGGACATTTTCATATAAGTGTTATCACTTTTAATCCTCACAACAACTTTATCCCCATTTGTCAGTTAGAAAAACTGAAGTTCAGAGAGTTCATATAACTGGCTTAAGTCATGTTAAGCGAGAGAGCAGAGATTCAAACTTGGTTTCTTTCTTTCTTTCTTTTTTTGTTTACTTATGTTTGGTATTTTTTTAAATTGAAGTCTAGTTGATTTACAATGCTGTGCCAATCTCTGCTGTACAACAGTGACTCAGTTATACACATAGAGACATTCTTTTTCATATTCTTTTCCATGATGTTTTATCCCAGGAGATTGGATACAGTTCCCTGTGCTATACAGTAGGACCTTGTTGTTTATCCATTCTAAATGTAATAGTTTGCATCTACCAACCCCAAACTCCCAGTCCATCCCTCTCCCTCCTCCCCTCCCCCTTGGCAACCACAAGTCTGTCAAACTTGGTTTCTAACTCTCACACCTATATTTTTTCTATGACACTACCCTCCTGATTATGTATACCTTACAGGATGGTGGTAGAAATTAAATGTATGTAGCCAGCAGATACAATGTCTGGCACATAGTATGTTTTAAATAAATGATAACTATTACTGCTTAATGTAGATTTCATTTGTATATATTTTGTTTCCCGCCTAAGGGAACTGCTTTAAGTTTATTAAAATATGAGGCTTAAAGTAAATCTTTTGTAGCCTCAAACACACCAGAAATATTTATTAATAGTTACTGAGTGAATCACAAAAGGAGCAATTGAGTATATTACAAACAACATACCATGGACACTTCCACAATGCATATTGGTGTTTCCTAGTAGAAGAGACATAAAGGTAGGAGCATGTATGACTGAAGAAAATACATGGGGTTATCAGAGTTTCTTTTAGTAAAAAAGATCAAGAGTCTTGCAGAAGAGGCCCCCACTCTGCTGCAGAGATAGCTTTGTCTGTTCATTGCTCAACAACTCTTGCCTATTATAACTCTGTGATTAACTCTGCACTGGACCATCTAGAGTTTTCACATTTGAATCACTTTGTGTCTCTCTCAAATGAGGTGATGGATTCATTAATTCACCAATATCTTGTCTGCATTCAAATTAAATCTGATGTACCCTAAGACCAGGTCTGAGTATTTTTCTACCACACAGAATTTTCCACAGAAATTAAAAAAATAAATACCATTAAATGCTTGTCTAAGAAAAGAAGAAAAGTCTCAAATCAATAACCTAGGTTTCCATTAAAAAAAACAAAACTAGAAAAACAGGAATAAACTAAACCCAAAGAAAGCAGAAAGAAGGAAATAATAAAGGTAAGAACAGAGATCAGTGAAATTGACAACAGAAAACAATAGAGAAAAACAATAAAAAAAACAAAGGCTGATTCTTTGAGATTAATGACATTGATAAGCCTTTAGCGAGACTAACAAAGAAAAAAAGAGATAAGACACAAATTGCCAATATCAGGAATGAAAGAGGGGTTATCACTACAGATCCCACAGACATTAAAAAGATATTAAGGGAATACTAAAAACAACTCTATTGACACAAATTTGAAAACTTAGATGAAATAGAACAATTCCTTGATAACAATACACTACCAAAACTCACTCAAGATGTAATAGATAAGTCAAATAATTCTATAACAGTTAAAGAAATTGACTTTGCAGTTAAAAGTTTCAAAAAAAAAAGCAATCTTCAGGCACAGATGGTTGCACTGGCAAATTCTACCAAATATTTAAAGAAGAATTACAGCCAATGCTATACAATCTCTTCCAGAAATTAGAAGAGGAGAGAACACTCCCAACGCAATTTATAGGCCAGCATTACCCAGCTACCAAACCTAGACAAAGACAGCACTACAACAAAACAAAAAAAACACTACTACAGGCCAAATATGCCTCATGACTATAAATGCAATAATACTCAGTAAAATACAATATTAAGAAATTAAATCTTTCAATATATAAAAATAATAATCCACTATTACCAAGTGGAGATTAAAACTGGGAATGTGAGACTGGTTCAATATTAAAAAATTAGTCAGTGTAATCCACCACTCAGATTGTAAACAATCTAAAAAAGAAAAATCACATGATCATATCATATGCAGAAACAGTATTTGACAAAATTCAACATCCATTCATAAGAAAGACTGAACAGACTAGGAATAGAAGGAAAGTTTCTTAACCTGATAAAAGGCATCTACAAAAACACCTAGCTAGGGCTTCCCTGGTGGCGCAGTGGTTGAGAATCTGCCTGCTAATGCAGGGGACACGGGTTCGAGCCCTGGTCTGGGAAGATCCCACATGCCACGGAGCAGCTGGGCCCGTGAGCCACAACTACTGAGCCTGCGCGTCTGGAGCCTGTGCCCCGCAACGGGAGGGGCCACGATAGTGAAAGGCCCGCGCACCGCGATGAAGAGCGGTCCCCGCACCGCGATGAAGAGCGGTCCCCGCACCGCGATGAAGAGTGGCCCCCACTTGCCGCAACTAGAGAAAGCCCTCGCACGAACCGAAGACCCAACACAGCCAAAAATAAATAAATAAATAAATAAAGTAGCTATACAATTAAAAAAAAAAAAAAAACACCTAGCTAACATCATACTTAACGGTGAAAGACTGAATGCTTTTCCCCTAATCATATGAACAATGGAAGGATATCCACTTTCAACACTCAACATTGTATTGGATGTCCTAGCCAGTATAAGGTAAGAAAAAGAAATAAAGGCAAGCATATTTTTAAATGATATGATTGTCCATTTAGGAAATTCCAAGGAATCCACAAAAGAACTCCTAAACTAGTAAGTGAATTTAATTAGATTGCAGGATACAAAGTCAACACACAAGAATCAAATGTATTTCTTTAGAGTAGCAATTAACAAAATTTTAAAAATTACATTAGCTCGAGGGGCTTCCCTGGCAGTCCAGTGGTTGACTCCACGCTTCCACTGCAGGGGGCATGGGTTCAATCCCTGGTTGGGGAACTAAGATCCCGCACGCTGCATGGTGCAGAAAAAAAAAAAAAAAAATTACATTAGCTCCAAAAATTTAAATACTTAGATACAAATCTAACAAAACATGAACAGGGTTTGTATGAGCAATACTACAAAACCCTGACAAAATAAATTAAAGTAGATCTAAATTAATGGTGAGATATACTACTTTATGGATTGAAAGAATAGGCATAGCAAAGATGTAACTCTCCCCAAATTGACCTATAGATTTAGTGCAATTCCAGCCAAATCTCAGCATTATTTTTATAGATGCAGATAAGCTGATCCTGAAAGGTATATGGAAAGGCAAAGGAACTATAATAACTAAAATGATTTTGAAAAATTGTAATTAAGTTGGAGAAATCACACTGTCAGATTTTAAGATTTACTATAAAGCCACAGAAATCAATTCAGTGTGACACTGGCAAAATGACAGACACATAGATCAATGAAACAAAATAGAGAACACAAATACGCCCATGTGATTTTCCACAAAGTTGTGAAAGTAGTTCAATGGAGGAAGGATGGCCTTTCAACAAATGGTGTTGAAACAAATGGATAGCCATATGCAAAAAATGAACCTTGATCTTAACTTCAAACTCTGTACGAAAATTAACTCACATGGGTCATAGATCTACATGTAAAACATAGAAATATGAAATTTTAAAGAAAAAAAAGGAGAAAAACCTTGTGACTTGGGGTTAGACAAAGAATTCTTAGATGTGATACCAAGAGCACAATCTGTAAAAGACAGATGAATTAGATTTGATCAAAATGAAAAACTTTTGCTTCAAAGGCACTATTTTGAGAATGAAAAGACACGCTATAGACTGGGAGAAAATATTTGCAATCACATATCCAACAAAAGACTTGTATCTAGACTCTAAAAAGAACTCTCATAACTCAACCATAAGAAAACAAACCACTCAATTAAAAAAAAAATACTGTGTTCATGAATTAGAAGACTCAACAGAGTAAAGATTTAACTATTCTCAAATTTATCTGTAGATTTAACTCAATTCAAATAAAAATTCCAACAGGATTTTTTGAAAGTATATAAAAACTCATTCTAAAATTTGTATGGAAAAACAAAGGAACTAAAATATCCCAAACAATTTGGGCAAAAAGATGGCAAACAAGCGCGTAAAAATATTTATTTGCCATTTGAGAAATGAAGATTAAAACCACAGTGAGAGACAATGGCACATCTATTAGAATAGCTAACATAAAAAATACTGATAAGTGCTGGTGAGGATGTGGAGAAACTGGAACTCACAGACATTCCCAGTATCAAAATGATATAGCTACTCTGGATAGCAGTTTGGAAATTTCTTATAAAGTTAAACATATATTTACCATATGACCCAGCAATCCCATTCATAGGTATTTGCCCTAGGGAAATGAAAACTTATCTTCACATCAAAACCTGAACATGAACATTTATAGCAGCTCTATTCATAATTGCTAAGAATTGAAAACACCCAAAAGTCCTTCAGTAGGTGAATGTATAAATAAACTGCGCTATATCCATATAATGGAATACTATTCATCAACAAAAGGAATATTGTGCAAATACAAATACAAATTGTATTTGCACACAAAACAATTTGGATGAATCTAAAAAAGCATTATACCTATTGAAAGAAGCCAGTTTCAAGAAGTTGTATAACGTATAATTCCATTCCTATGCTATTCTCTAAAAGACAGGACTGCAGTGACAGGAAAAAGATCAGTTACTTGTAGGAATAAGGAGTAAAGAGAAGGTATGACTACAAAGGGATAATATAGGGAATTTTGGGTGGGGGGCAGCCAGGATAGGGAACTGTTCTGTCTGTTCTTTTACTGTGGAGATAGTTACATGGATCTATCCATGTGTTAAAATTCATAGAACTGTATTTTTAAAAGTCAGTTACATTGTATATTAATTTTAAAATAAAATAAAATAAAATAGTTACATAAGATATTTTTGGTGCAGAAGGACTAAAGGATTTGGACTTTAAAATTTCGTTGCATTTATTCCCTGAATTGTTTATATTCATTTATCCCCTACAGAGAGAGTATCGATCAGTTTATATTCATATACATATTAATGAAGCTGGAATAGCTTTGGGATGGAATATAATGATTTAGTTCTGTATATGTTGGCCTTAAGGTATTTGTGGGATGTTTCTGGTGGAGATATTTGTCATGTAGATATCTGAAACTCAGCAGAGAGGTGAGGATGGGAAATTCCGTTTAGGAAGAAACATTTAGGAAGTTTGCCATGTGGGTGAGACCACCCAGGGAGAATTCATGAAGTGAGATAAGGACTAAGCATGGAACCCAGGGACATCAATATCTGAGGGAAAATGAGAGAAAAAACTCATAAAGGAGATTGAAATGGGAGTAGGAGGAGAAATTATGCATCAGAGTAAAGAAAGGCTCATGCAGGTCAAGAGAGTTGAGTAAGAAAAGAAGAGTCAGCAATCTTCAAAGGAAACCATCCTACATTGTTGGTGGGAATGTAAAATTGGTACAGCCACCATGGAAAAAATTATGGAGGTTCCTTAAAAAACTAAAAATAGAGTTACTATATGATCCAGCAATCTCACTCCTGGGCATATATCCAGAAAAGACAAAAACCCTTATTCAAAAGGATACAGGCACTCCAGTGTTCATAGCAGCACTATTTACAATAGCCAAGACATGGAAACAACCTAAATGTCCATTGACAGACGAGAGGATAAAGAAGATGTGGTGTGTGTGGGGGGGTGTGTGTATGTGTGTATACACACAATGGAATATTACTCAGCCATAGGAAAGAATGAAATAATGCCATTTGCAGCAACATGGATGGATCTAGAGATTATCATATTAAGTGAAGTAAATCAGAGAAAGATAAATATCATATGATATCACTTATATGTGGAATCGAAAAAAATGATACAAATGAACTTATTTACAAAACAGAAATAGACTCACAGACTTTGAAAACAAATTTACAGTTACCAAAGGGGAAAGGGGGGAGGAGGGATAAATTAGGAATTTGGGATTAACATATACACATTACTTATATAAAATAAACAAGGACCTACTATATAGCACAGGGAACTATATTCAATATCTTGTAGTAACTTATAATGGAAAAGAATCTGAAAAAGAATATGTATACAACTGAATCACTTTGCTGTACACCTGAAACATTGTAAATCAACTATACTTCAATTTTTAAAAAACCACATAAAATCTTTATATTTATACATGAAAAAAAAAAGAGTCAGCACTCTCCAATGGCATGGAGAAGTTGAGTTGGATGAGGTTTGAAAAGTCACCATTGTGTTTGACAACTAGGAGATCACTGTAATGTTGTAAAAGCACTTTTAGGGTAGGAGCCAGAGAGACATAGCTTTAGGAGTGAATGAAAGGTAAGAAAGCATCTTCGTAAAGTTTTGGCTTGGCTGAATTTGAATTCTTGAATAAGGTTTTGTTGTGAAGATTACTCTCATCTCAAATCGCCAAGCCAAGCTAAATGAGAATTTCAGTGAAGCTTTGCATTTCTGGCAAAACTTGAAGCCAAGTAATAATTATATGTGTTTAGGGTTTAGACATAATCTTTTTTTTTGAAAGACTCAAAATTAGTAAGTCAATTCAACACTGCTAATTGAGCACTGACAGTGTTGCAGACAATGAAAGACATATAAAGATGTACCAGAAATTAGAACTGAGTTTATTTAACCTAACCTCTTCATTTGGAAGATGAAGAAACTGAGACTCAGAAATGAAGTAACTTGGCCAAGATTGTGCTTAATCTGCTTCCCTCCTCTCCCACTATATCATATTTTGCTAGTTCCTATATCTTTCCCCTTACATAAAACTCTTCTCTACAACAAGCATAGTACTCATAGAGTAGATACTCATAGCCTATGTTTGGTCCCTTTCTGAATGGATTTGTATAGTTGGGTGAACCAGAAATTTATGGGAAAAGGGGAATTACTGTTCCTGGAGTAAATAGGCAACAAATTCAACCTGTACAGGGTATGGGTGTGGTCTTGATGGATTTGTAGACTTGGTATAAACAGAAAGAAGAGGTCCAGGCACACCTCAGAGATATTGCAGGTTCTGTTTCCAGATCACTGCAATAAAGTGAATATCACAATAAAGCAAGTACATGAATTTTTTGGATTCCTGGTGCATATAAAAGTTATGTTTATACTATACTGTAGTCTACTAAGTGTGCAACAGCGTTATGTCTAAAAAATTTACATACCTTAATTAAAAAATACTTTTTTGCTAAAAAAATGCTCACCATCATCTGAAAAATGCAAGGTTACCATAAACCTTCCATTTGTAAAAAATGCAATATCTGTTAAGTGCAATAAAGCAAAATGCAGTAGGAGGAGGTATGCCTGTACAAGGATACAGACTGCTTTTTGAAAGCAAAACAAGACATTTGGCAGAAAAATATTGTGATTGATAGGTACACACGAACAGATATTTGATTCTCCCCCTAACTGGACACTATCCTTCTAGAATTCTTTGCTAAAACAATGAAAGTTTCTGTGGTTTACTCTAATGAGAGAGACTGTTCCCTTAACATAATTCCAAATAGTGTTTTGGAGGAACAATTTGGCTAGAGTTTGGCTAGAAAATACCTAGAAGATACCTTGATAACCATCAGTGAGAGACTATGTCCAGAAGTGTAGTGAAGAAGCATGCTGGTGTTCAAGTTAAATGGCGGATCTCAGCTTGAGTTCATTTGTTACCTACCTGTTTTGTAACCTTAAATAAGTGTCTTGACCTCTCTAAGCCTCAGTTTCCTCCACTGTAAAATAGGTAATGTGGGAATACTGAAAAGAACACATAGGATGGCCTTCCTATAGCACCAGGTTTCTTAAATGATCTACTTAATAAATGTTAGGTTTCACTTTTATTATTAATCAGGAGTGTAGCTCTATTCAGTAGGAAATGGCCAAAGACAATACAAGCCAACATTTTTGGACACAAATAGTTCCTGTCTTTTGTAAATTGATCTTTATGTGGCTTAAGCTGGCATGGCTAGGCCTCTCACCGGGAATTGTAGAGATATTTAGAGTTGAATACAAAGGCCTGAGCTCAAATGGGATAAATGATGAGAGAATACTAAAGATATAAATGGAAAGGCACACTCTACTCGGGGGCTGGGGGTTGGGTACAGGCACTATTTGTCAGGTGACATCAATGTCCCCAGCAGACTGGGTCAGTGGGAAGGGGGAGACTGGGTGTCATTTACTGCTGTCAAAGGGGCCTGCAAGCAGAGAGCAGGGTGACGCTGCTCAAATTTCTTTAGGATGATGAGAGGATTATAATGTTCTAAGAGATTAAGAAAGTTTAGAAAGAGGAAGTAGTCGGATCTCATTTTCCTGCCCCTGAGAATTTAAGGCGTTGGATGCCACGCTTCCAGTGCTTTTTTTTTTTTTTTTATAATTAATTTTTTAAAAATTTATTTATTTATTTATGGCTGTGTTGGGTCTCTGTTTCTGTGCGAGGGCTTTCTCTAGTTGCGGCGAGCGGGGGCCACTCTTCATCGCGGTGCGCGGGCCTCTCACTATCGCGGCCTCTCTTGTTGCGGAGCACAGGCTCCAGACACGCAGGCTCAGTAATTGTGGCTCACGGGCCCAGTTGCTCCGCGGCATGTGGGATCTTCCCAGACCAGGGGTCGAACCCGCATCCCCTGCATTGGCAGGCAGATTCTCAACCACTGCGCCACCAGGGAAGCCCTCCAGTGCTTTTTATTCATCCATTCCTTTAAAAAAATTCTTTGAAAATTTAGATGACAAAATAGAGGTGAAAGTGCTCACCTCATTTGTTTGTTGTAGATTTACTCTTGGACTCCAAAGTAAGGAGGTGATGGGGCGGGGAGAGCAATTTATATTCTTTTCATCAATCATTGCTGTAACTTAGATGTTTAATGTATGTGTGCTTACGTACGGATGCACACAGACGAAAGATATTCTATAAAACTCATTTATAAGGACTCATAGTTGCATCACTCAAAAAAGTTTCTGTTCCAGTCATGTTTTTAAAGAAATTTTTATATGGGATTATAAAATATTGTGTGTCAGCACACAGTTATCTCTTCCCTGTAAGTAAAATTCCGGGGTAGATCAGGAGCTCATTAACTGGATTGAGCCCCAGTGGTCCTCAACCCTAGCTGGACTGTAAAATCAGCTCTATCACTTAAAAAATATATATATGTGCCTGGCCTGGGCTCCACTCCAGAACATTTAAATTAGACTCTCCGGAAGTAATTTCCTTTAATTTACTCAAAGAATCTAAGATTCTAAAAAACTGAATTGGCCCAATCTTTCTAGCTCTTACAGCAAAATTCTTGGTGTAATGACTCTTCTGTGAATAACTTTTAGAATATTAAAGTTTTGCAAACTCTGACCCAGTGTATCAATCCTGAGGAATAGAGCAGAAGGAAATGCATGCAAAAATTTATCAACCATGAGTCACTGAAACAATGTTTTTAATAGTAAAAATTGGAAACAATCTAAATGTGCAACAACAGGAGTTTTTTTTTTTAAATTATGGTACAACCATTTAAGGGACTACTTTGCAGCCATTACAAATAATGTTGTAAGAGAAACACTTAACGCATGCAACATGCCTGCGATTCCATTAAGAGAAAGAAAGATGTTATATGATAATTCGTACGGTGAGATGTACTTTGTAAAAAAAAATCTGTATGAATAGGAGAAAAAGAGTGGAGGAATATATTCTAAAATAGTAACATTTATAAGATGATAGGATGGAAAATGAGATGATTTTTATGTTCTGTCCTAGGCCTAATGTTATTTTCTAGATTTTCTATATCATGCATAGATTATTTTTATAATGAAAAAAATATTAAGGTTATTTTTATGATGAGAAAAATGTTATTAAAATAAACACAGCTATAGAAACCTAGAGGAGAATTATACTAAAACATTACTCTGCGGAGCCACTCACTTCGTGTTTAAAGTAATTGACACTTTCATTTTGTACATATTACCTATGTGGATAGATTCCATAGGTAAAATAACCTTACAGAAACAACTTTGAATTTTCTCTGAAGGCAACCATAGGCAGGTCCTTATACAATGTACGACTTTGATTTAGGAAGGAGAGTCTGGAACAACTGGCTTAATTTGGCAAAGACGGAGGAAGATGGGAGTTTATGCTCCGTGATTGGTTTTTGCAGTTGTTCTGAATAGGCTGCTTTCTTCCTTAATGATTTATAATTAGGAACAGCTGCTATGAGCTTTGCACGAGGTTTCTTCCTCCTTTCAACCTCCTACCCCTGGAAGTTAAATCTACCTCTGTAGTTAAGAAATGGGTGGAATAGATAAGGAGGAGGGCTGGCAAACTTGTATACTTCTGCTTCAAAACACGAAAGTGAAGTGTCCTGTGGGAGAACTGGATGTGGTGGTATAGCATTAACCTATAAAATGTCCTTCAACATCAGATTGGGAGAACACAATAATGTTAATTGACTGGGCAATTGATGCAAACAATCATAAAAGTGAGCAGACTACCTTCTCCCAAACCAACTGGACTTCAGGTCAGCTAAGAAGCCAAGGGTGAGTTCAAGGCTGCACTGTCTGAGGACATATCATTGTCCTGTGTGAGAAAAGGAAACGAAGAGTGGTTGACCTTAGTAACTTTGTAGGCTAAAAGGAAAAAAGGAGAAAATATTCTCACCCCTTTGTATAGGCTTCTTAGTTGTTTTGTGTATGTTGAGATAAGCTTATTCCCAAACTGATGGAACCAGAAAGCCCAAACGACCCCTCTCTCGAAGGAAAGGGTGTATCTAGAAGGGGTGGGCCTCTGGTGATACCTTGAGGAGTCAATGATGACTTCCCAAGCCTAACCTCCCCATAGCCACTGCCACTCCACGAGTGGAGACTGGGTGAGCTTTGGAGAGGGCAGAACTTGACTGTTGAAGATGAGTCTCGGAGATCATCTACCTAATCATGTAATCTCACAGATGACGAAGTTCGCACCAGTTTAGCCAAGAATGCCCAGAGTGGGAACAGTGGAATTCAGACTTTGCTAAGCCCATGTTCTCCAAGTGATTTCTTTCTCCCATACAGAAAGTGGGAAGGAGACAGTGTCTGTCCCCCCAAATTCAAGGGCTGATGGGAGGAGATCTCATAGAGTATTCACTGTAAAAACGGAGAAAGTGGCCGGGGAAAGGATAGAGGGGAGCAGACAAAGTAATTGCCAAGCTCAGGTGTGAGGTCTGCCTGGGGTGATGGTAGCTCAGATGCGGAGTATGGACCAACTATGAGAACATAAGGGAAGAGTTTACCACATTTGGATATAGACCAGCTTCCTCTGTTCTTTGTTAAATTAAATGAGATTAAAAGCCCTTAGCACCATTCCTAGCATTTGGTAAATCCTCAGTACACAGGCGCTTTTACTGCCCATAGACTGGACATATATAGGCTACTAGTGAGAAAGTCCCTACACCTGAATAAGCCTTAATGAATCTGCCATGACCCCATTGCTAGGCCGATTTTATGTTTTTGCTGGGCTGCCACAGGGTTAAAGGCATATTAAAATATGTATTAAAGATATAACACTAACATGTTTTTAGAACATATTAATACCTGTCTTTAAAAACATGTTGCGGGCTTCCCCGGTGGCGCAGTGGTTGAGAATCTGCCTGCTAATGCAGGGGACACGGGTTCGAGCCCTGGTCTGGGAAGATCCCACATGCCGCGGAGCAACTAGGCCCGTGAGCCACAACTACTGAGCCTGCGCGTCTGGAGCCTGTGCTCCGCAACAAGAGAGGCCACGACAGTGAGAGGCCCGCGCACCGCGATGAAGAGTGGCCCCCGCTTGCCGCAACTAGGGAAAGCCCTAGCACAGAAACGAAGACCCAACATAGCAATCAATCAATCAATCAATCAATAATTCTTTAAAAAAAAAAAAAACATGTTGCTTTCTTTCTCGTCCTCTCTCAACAAATGTACATATATATACACACTCTAATCTCCCTGTATATGCACAAGATATGTTAGCATTATCTAGAAATAGATACACATACACTAAGCTATCATCAAGTTTATATGTACTTAAAGGCACATGAGTTTTAACTAGGTATATCTCTCTATAATGTACTATATGTCTATATGTAGATCTATGTATTATTCTATCACCCATCATGAATTTTTCTGGCTCCTACAGGAAATGGCCCATGTATTTTATGACCCATGCAAGGACAAAAGATTTTGCATATTTAAATTGTATCAGTACATAGTCTATGAATAAAAATGACATAACTTAAGATATAGCCTTTGACATTTATGTAATGCCTTCATTATTTCTGAACAAAAACTGATCTACACATTCATTTTGTGGAAATAAGTTTTATAAATGTGATGAATGAGATTTTTTTTCCCCTTAGTCCTTAAAATGACAATGTAAGGAAATGGGATTTCTTTTGCCTGGAGATGAAACTACCCAAGGGGTATAATATTTCCAGAATGGATATTATAGAAGTGGTGGGAAGCTGCTGTATCTCATTTCCAATGAGGCCATGAGAAACTGATTGTAGCAGGAAGTTGTAGTTTAAGCTTTAAAATGACTTTCCTGTGAGGTAGCATGGAAGGAATTTATGTATTCTCTCTTTTTTTCATGTTTAAAAAAAAACATGAAAAATTAATTAATTAATTAACTGAGGTTAATTAACCTCAGTTATCTGAGATTAATTAAGTTAGTCTATTCCACAGCCCATTCTAAGAAGAAATGTCTCCTTCCTTCTCTCAGTAATCTCTGTTGAGGTGGTGGGTGCATCTAGGTGGCTAGTTTTATGTCACCATGACCCTGGTACTATTTTCCTTTCCCCCAGGAACACCAACTGATTGGACCAGAGATGGGAATTGTAACCAAGGAAAACCAATCAGAAAGCTGGTCTGAGACATCATGAGGCCTGACATTAAAATATGGGCCAAACCTATCCTATTTACTTTCTCAAATTACTAGAATATTTGCAAATGAAGCAACAAGGGATAAATCTCCAAAATATACAAACAGCTCATGCAACTCAATATCAAAAAAAAAAAAAATCGAAACACGGGCAGAAGATCTAAATAGACATTTCTCCAAAGAAGACATACAGATGGCCAAAAAGCACATGAAAAATGCTCAATATTGCTATTTATTAGAGAAATACAAATCAAAACTACAATGAGGTATCACCTCACACCAGTCAGAATGGCCATCATCAAAAAGTCTACAAACCCTAAATGCTGGAGAGGGTGTGGAGAAAAGGGAACCCTCCTACACTGTTGGTGGGAATCTAAATTGGTACAGCCACTATGGAGAACAGTATAGAGGTGCCTTAAAAAACTAAAAATAGAACACCATTATGATCCAGCAGTCCCACTCCTGGGCATATATCCAGAGAAAACCATAATTTGAAAAGATGCATGCACCCCAATGTTCATTGCAGCACTATTTACAATAGCCAAGACATAGAATCAGCCTAAATGTCCATCAACAGAGGAATGGGTAAAGAAGATGTGGTACATATATACAATGGAATATTACTCAGCCATAAAAAAGAATGAAATAATGCCATTTGCAGCAACATGGATGGACCAAGAGATTATCATACTAAGTGAAGTCAGACAGAGAAATATAAATATCATATGATATCACTTGTGTAATCTCAAAAAATGATACAAATGAACATATTTACAAAACAGAAACAGACTCACAGACTTCAAAAACAAATTTATGGTTACCAAAGGGGAAAGGTGGGTGGGGGAGGAATAAATTAGGAGTTTGGGATTAACATATACACACTACTATATATAAAACAGATAATCAAAACAGACCTACTGTACAGCACAGGGAACTCTACTCAATATTCTGTAATAACCTATATGGGAAAAGAATCTGAAAAAGAATTGATATATGTATATGTATAACTGAATCACTTTGCTGTACACCTAAAACTAACACAACATTGTAAATCAACTATACTCCAATATAAAATAAAAAGAAAAAAAAATAGTAGAAAATATACATTTTAACAATGGCAGCTGAAATTGAAAAGAAGCCATTAAATAGAAGAGAGTTGTGACCAGCCATCTACTTAAAAAAATAAAAAATAAAAAGCAGACAATGAGGAAGCAGAGGAAATGATGGCTGCAGAAAGGAGACTGAATAGATGCAGGAGAGAGAAAGCTAGTAAGAGTGTTCATGTGACTAATTAGAGAGCTTCCTAATTCACGATGGTTTTCCAGACTATGTGTCAAGCACCCTATCCCCTTTCTTCTGAAGGAACTTGAGTTCTGTATCAATTCGATGACTTTGGCCACAAGAAATAGAAAACCCAGCTGAAAGTGATTTAAACTAGGAGCTATTTATTATCTCACATTACACGACATCTGGAGACAGGATGATTTTAGGGATGGTTCTGTGATGTCATCAGAGACACAGTTCATTCTGTCTTTGCTATTTGCTAAACTCAACATCTTGGCTTTTGGCTAAGGCTTGTTCCATCATGCATGCCAGATACCTTTAGCATCATTTATCAACCTTATTTTCTCAGAGATATAGTCCCCAGAACCTCCTAACCTGCACCAGTGTGGACTGATTTCTCCCTAGGTTTCCTGCTCAGCTGCCATCCTGAGGTCCCTGTCTCCACCATTATCCTGGAGTTCCCTGGGTCTGTTTGTTGTGTTGAATGCCCTCCTTCTCAGATTTCTTGTCTTCAATTTTCTTGCTTTATTCCCTTGGTGGAATAAATCCTCTAGTAGCTTTCTGAGACAGGGTACATGGGAAATATAATTTTTGAGACCTTGAACAGTTGAAAATATCTTTATTGTATCCTAATGTTTGATTGATAGTTTGGCTGGGTATAGATTATACTTTGGAAGTAATTTTCACTGAGAGTTTTGAAGGCTCTACAACCTCCCAGCTTCCCATGTTACTGTAGAGAAGTCCAATGTCATTTTGATTCTTGTTCTTTAATATGTATTATGATATTCCTCCACCTCTATAATAGACTCTCTTTGTCCTCAGTGTTTTGAAATTTCATGATGATGTGCCTTAATGCCTTAGTGTGGACCTATTTTTATTCTTTGGCACCTAGTAGGACCCTTCAATCTGGAAACTTACAACCTCCAGTACTGGAATTTTTAAAAAATTATTCTTTCATTTAATCTTCCCCTATTGTTTTTCTTTTTCTTTTCTAGAATTCTATTATTTGGGTGTTGTACATTTTGTCCTCTACTATTGCCCCCCTCATCCACCTTATTTCACCTTTTGCTCTATTTTTAGGAAGGTTTCCTCAGCTTTAACATCTAGTCCTTTTATTGAAAAATTTTCTCTCTCTTATTTTTAATTTTCAAGAGGTATTTTCTGTTCTTTGAATCTCTCCCTCATCTCTTTTGTAAAAAAATTAAAAAATAGCATCTTGTTCTTTCCTTGAAGTTTTTTTCTCCCTGTATCATAGCTGTCTCTTCCAAACTGTTTTTCCATATTTGTCTTGGACTCTGTTCTTCATGTTAGAGACTTCCTCTGATGATCCTTTACAGTCTAAGCTTACTTAAGAGTGGGCCACTAAAAAGCTAGTTGAAATTTTTTGCACATGACTGGGTCTTGTTAAATGCGAGCTTCAGTGTTATGTGATCTGGCTGGGAAGATTTACTGGAGGAATCCTTGATAACATGATCTTTAATTTTTTTCTCTTGGCTAGAAAGATAACCCAGAGAAGAATCCTCCAGTCTCCTGCCTGGAGGTTTTAATCCTGGCTACCAGCATTTTGGGAGCCCTGTTTGTGGAAGAGTCCTGAGGCTCTTAACAATGAGTATGTAGAATTTCACTTAGTCTCCTTGGTACACCCCTATCCTCAACTTTGCTTGGTGTTCCTAAGCAAGAGGTCCTCTGTCCCCTCCTGGAAAATGACTCTTCAGTGTAGGGAGAGGTAATTTATAGATGCACAGAGGGGATTTGTAGATGTCTTTTTTTTTTTCTTTAACAGATTTTTAAAAATTCTTTTGTTTTTAGCCTGGTCCTTACTTCTGTGACCAGAATTTCCATTTCCTGATATTTTTGAGCGTTCTTGTGAAATTGATTTTTTTTTCTCAGCTTTCTCCACTGATGGCTTAGAATTCAACTTTCTTAGGTCTGCAATAGGTTCCTACTTTAAAATTTTTAGCATTTATAATATTGTTGGTCTTCTTTCTCCTATTTTCTTGTTCTTACAGATTTATCCTTTAAAGGAAATTTCTTTACTGTCTTTTTAGTGGGGCTTTGGAAGGAACCAGTGGTGAATACATGTATTCAATCTGCCAACTTTATTGTGAAGCCCGTTGGACAGCTCTTCTTAAGACTGAAGACATTTTTCCCAGAAGCTTCCCCATTAAGCTTACTCTCGTTTTATTGGCCAGGATGGGGCTACCTGCTAATACCTAAATCAGTCACTGGCAAGCGGAATGATGTCACTTGGATTGGCTTATACAAACTGCAATTCATTCCTGGTGGGTGAGGAGGAGTCCCTTCCCTGGGCCCTTTCTGTGGAGCATGAAAAACAAGAGTGCTATTCAAAATACTCAGCATCAGATACAGCCTGGCACCAACCAATCAGAATGGAGACGCTGCCTAATCAGAGCAAATGAAACCCTATAAATACGCAAGTGGAATCTGATTCTGCCAACGAGGAAAAACCTGAGAAAGGATTTGTGTAGGTCCTCAAGGGTGGCTGCAAAAGCCTCTGTTCCTGGCACCTACAGCAGTTGTAGAAAAGAAAGTATTGATACAAAACTGCTTTGGAGAAAGGACCAAATCACCTCATAAGGATCATCCCAGGCTATAAATTGTCAACCCAAAGAGAACTGCTCCATTTAATAATTTTTGCTTAGAGCAATCTACCAACCTGAACTGAACACCATTGCAGGGAGCCAGAATAAGCACAAATTACAGAGCTGAAGCACTTTCCAATTCTGGTAAAACAGGAGGCTTTATGTACAAGGTTGCTCCAAGACTTTAAGAATGAACTTTGGGAGGAAGGTTCTGCCTCAAAGGTGTTTACAACTAATTGGCTTTATCTCACTTGCCAGTTCTTGATTGATGATGTCTGTCTAAAGGACTAGCCTGGGTAGAACTCTGGGACCTGACTGGGATCAGCTGGAAAGAGCGCTGTGCTCATTTAGCGATGTGAGTGTGGGTATTGTTATGAGGAGTGGCAGCACATGGCTGTGCATTTTCTCTGTTCTTTCAGACCATTCCCATGTGAGCCAAGGCTCCGTGGGATCACCCAAGCTGGAGACTTCCAGGTTGCAAACTGTACCTAAGACAAGGAGATGACCCTTCTTCTTGGATGACATTCTCACTCAAGGAAGAGGTGTATCCTGGAGGAAAAGATCTTAGGGGTTTTGCTCTCATCAGGGTCAAAGGAGAAGGAAGTTTTGTTGAGATTCATCTTGAGAAGAAAGCTAGAAGACAGAGGTTCAAGGGAGTTTCAGTTACTCTGAAATGAGACGTGGATGAAGAAGTATAAAATGCCTCCAGAGCTCTGTGACTAACAATGCCAAATTGACTATATTTATTTCCTGGAGATAATTAGCAGTCAAACAACTTGTGTGTTTGGGGTCATCAAATATGATTGTGAGTAGGGAGGGCAACTAGCCCTGGAGCAACATAATTCCAAGGATGGAGTGGGTGGTGGCAGTTATCACAGGAGAGGAAATTGGTTGAATCTCTGGCCCCTCTGGTAAAGAGAATGTGAAGAAAGGATGAGAGGAAGCTTTGGGCTGAGTAATAGAAAGGCCCTCATGGAGGTTCCAAATATAGTGTCTTGTACTATTCAATGCACTTCCTCACTGCTATCTCATGTAATTCTCTGACTACTCTTTGGGTGAGGTACAGTTGATATTTTTAGCTCTGTTTTCCTAATAAGTAAATTAATTTTCAAAGAAGATAAAGTCACCCAAAGTACACAGCTCAATAGAATTTGGTCCAAGACCAGAAACAAGTTCCCCCTACAGCTCAGGGGTATCTCACTATGTTGTAATGCCACTGGAACCTAAAACAGCACTTCCTAATCTGGAAGATGTCTAGGAGTATATTAGGTGAAGGTGGGAGTGTAAGGAAGAGTGTTCCAAGCAGAAGGAATAGCGCTTGCAAAGCCCTGAGGAAGGAGGAAGATGGTGCTTCCTGAGAACCAAAAGCAAGGCTAGAGCAAGGAAAGCAACATGGACACTGGTGTGAGGTGAGGCTAAATATGTAGCAGGGGATGGATCAGGAAGGGAACTGAGGGCTAGTTTCCAGTTCTTCAGCTGGATCTGCCTACCTCCATCAGCAGATTCCCTACTAAATAGCATCAGCACTATCTCTTCTTAGGACTTTTGTTACAGCAAATGGTACCAACTTTGAGCCACTGGTGGCAGGGTCGGGGAAGGGTGTGGGATTACTGTAAATACATAAACCCATTTGCACACCAAACCTAGTCTGAATAAATAACATGTTCTGCACTTTTACATACTACTATTTTTCAAATGAATAAAGATGTTGAAATGAATAAAACTCAAATTCATTTCAAAGGACTCCTGAATTCTTAGGAGCTTTGGGCTAGTATGTATATAAACCCTTAGTCTCTGGACTCATCAGCCTGTAACAACAGATACAGTTGCAACTCATTTTGCTCTACAAATTGATATGGCTTGAAAATTGCCCCACTCAAAATATCATCCAGCTATTTCTGAGTGTTTGTGTGGGAACGGAATAGGTCTCTTGGGCTTCTCATCTTGTCTCTACACTGTTTTCCCTGCTCTGCTTCCCTCTTGGCTCACTGCAATTCTGAGCCCATCTGTGTTCATTCCCACCTTCCATGACCCCACCGCTACCTTGATGCCTTGCCATCACTCAGTCTCCCCTGCTATCTTTGCTCATCCCCACTGGTCATGTCAGCATAGCTACTGTTGGGTGCAAAGGCTCAAGTAGTTTGCCCTCTGCTTGTGTGGGAAGTCTGGCATAACCTGCTGAGGTTGGAGGGTGGTCCTGGGGTGGACCTCTCCTCCAGCTATCATCGTCTGCACCTCTGCATCTACAGCTGCAGCTGATGTAACTAGCGCCAGCACAGATGCTCATGGAAAGCAAAGACTTGTGCTTCCTCCTCTCTCCCAGCCTCCCTTGTACCAGGGCAGCTTACTCTCAGCAGTGGAACTTCTCTGAGTGTCTCCACGTGTAGTATTGCAGTCCAGCTGGCCCCACAGAAAGATAGGAAGCTTTTTTTTTTTTTTTAATAATTTGGTTTTTTCAAAGCCCTTTAGGTTTTTTTTAATTTATTTTCTTGTGATTCATTTATTTATTTATTTATTTATTTTTGGCTGTGTTGGGGCTTCGTTTCTGTGCGAGGGCTTTCTCTAGTTGTGGCAAGTGGGGGCCCCTCTTCATCGCGGTGCACGGGCCTCTCACTATCGCGGCCTCTCTTGTTGCGGAGCACAGGCTCCAGACGCGCAGGCTCAGTAATTGTGGCTCACGGGCGCAGTTGCTCCGTGGCATGTGGGATCTTCCCAGACCAGGGCTCGAACCCGTGTCCCCTGCATTGGCAGGCAGACTATCAACCACTGCGCCACCAGGGAAGCCCCCAAGATAGGAAGCTTTTTGTTGCTATAGTCCAGGCAACAGCAAACTATGACTCAGGGGCCAAATCCATTGTCTGTCTGTTTTTGTAAATAAAACTGTCCTGGAATACAGCCACATTCCTTTATTTACATATTGTTTATAACTGCTTTCACACTGCAGTGGAAAAATGGAAAGGTTGTGACAGAGGCAGTATGGCCTGCAAAGCCAAACATATTTATGATCTGAATATTTACAGATGAAGTTTGCCAACTCTTTGTCTAGTCATTAGGTCTGCCATATTTTCTGCCTGGAGAGTAACTTCTGCCCAGTGGAACCATCATTCCCTTCAGTGGAAAATCATATTCTTCCTTGCTAAGGTATGGTCTTGTGTCATGAACTCCACTTAACAACCACACTCTGAAAATATAGGGATAATTTTTCTTAAAGCTGTGCTTTTCAGTCTTATCTATGGCAACCCTGTTATTTGTACTTTTTGCATGAATCAGCAATAGTATTAACACAATCATGTTAATAGTTTTGCTACCTATCACCTGTCTTACTGTCTATCCATCGATATATCATATATCTACATAAGCATAATTTGAATTACATATACATATCTGCATAACACAACATTTTCATACAAAAATGTGCTGTAACTTTATTCACTGAACACTAAATCAGAGATATTATTATTTTAAATGGTTACATTATTAATTTATTTAACATTATTTATTGTATATTTAGGTAGATCACAATTTTAACCTTCTCTGTGCAAATTTACACTCTCTCCAGAAGACTTCATTTTTGCTCCAGCAAAGGTCCCTTGGAAAGCTCCCTCTGGCCCATCTATGATCATGTGACCATCAATGGAGCAAAAGTACTATGTATAGGGAATAGCATATTCTAATTGACCACGCTGGGGTCAAAGGCCAACACTGGAGTTTGAGTGTGGAATCAGCCCCACACAATACGAACCAAAAAAGAGAGGTCCCTCAGACAAGATAAGTCCTCTGTAGGCAGATACAAATGTATTTTTTCCTGAGGCATATAAAGAGCTAGATCTGAAGATACCAAGGCTTTGGCAGCCCTTTTCTCTCTCAGCTTAGGCTTTTAACTATGTTATAGGACTACTGTCACTGTACCAAACCAACTGTAATGGGAGGATACATTTCCAGCCACACCTGTTACTCTGTAGTTGTAGGAAAATGAAATATTCAATCAACAAATAGTTACTGACCATTTTCAAGAAATCAGGCTGAGTGTTAAGGATGGAATGGGGAAGAAGACTAGTTCTTACTCTCCTGGAACTTGAAGTGTCTTAGAGGAGCTAGACTGAGAGAATTACAGCATGGCAGAATGATGTGATAGAGAAAATATGTGATGCTCTGGGAGCATGCTGCTAAGGTGCTTAACTGACTCTGATTTACGCAGAAGTAATATTTTGACTTATATTCAAAAAGATCAGGCATACCCAGATGAAGAAACAGGAAAAGTGTTCCATGGAGGGGAAACAGCACTTTGCAAAGGCCTGGAGGAGAGAAAAAGTTTAGAGAACTGCTCATTATTTCGTATGCCTGGACCACAGAATATTAAGGGGCATGTGGTGAGAAACAGGACTGGAGAAATAAGTGGGGACCAATTCATGAAAAGACTTGTTAAGTCATGTTAAGGATTCAGAATTTATCCTGAGAGAAACAGGGTTATAGGGAATGGTTTTAAAATGGAAGGTGGGTGATATGATCAGATTTATACTTTTAAAAACGTTACTCTAGTTGCAATGACGAGAATGAAATCAGGGTGAGAAAGCAAAACTGGAGGCAGAAAGAGCAGGTAAGAAGCTATTCCAGTAATTAGGGCAAGAGGTGATGGTGGCCTGAACTGAAGCAGCAACAGTGACAATGAAGGGAGGTCACTAATTTGAGAACTACTGAGGAGGTAGTTTATCAGGTGTTTTAATGTCTCTTCTCTGAGATCTAGCCCCCAAGCTCTGGGTACCATATTTTTGATAAAGGATCTTCTGCCATGTTTCTGGAGTCTCCCTGTTCCTGGGACTTTGTCTGAGCCTTCTCCTAACTGTCATCGGAACACTAGAGTACTGTTCTCCTACTTTTGCCTGATTGCTAGGGCCGTGCTACCTCTTGATGACCCTCTACAAAGGAGCCATATATGGAAGACACTACTTATTTGGATTTGCATTGTCTTCTGATATCATGGACTGAAATCTCTGTGTGATTTCATGATTTCTCTCTCAGGCTGAGCTTCCTGCTAGCAGTTGTGTATTTCAAGGAATGAATCTAGTTCCAAATCCTTCTTTTCAGTTTTCATGGTTATTTTGTCAGAACTTAAGATGTGCTGAGCCAATTCCAAGATACAACAAACATAAAGAAAGGTAGGTGGTGTCTTATGGCTTCATGATATTAAAAATGCCAATTCTGTGCTTTTTATTCACTTATCTCAACTGTTTGAGAATTTTTTGATGGAATGAGAAGTGATAACTCTCTCCTGCTCTCCCCTCTAGAGTTCGTTTTCTTTTCACTCTATATTCCTATATGCTGATGACTCCAAAATTTATAGTTTCTGCCCTGAAATCCACCAGGTATTCACTGCCCACTGAATTCCTCCAGCTGCATGTCCCCCAAACACTTAAAGTCCAATCTATTTAAAAATTGAACCACTTGCATTATTGCTTCTTTCCCTTCTCTTCCTCCCATATTCTTTGTGCTGATGACTGGTCTCATCAATCACCCCCATCAAACAAGCAAAAGACGTGAGAGTCATACTGGAGATATAAAATCTTCCCGTATCCTTACTCTACAGTCTATCAGGATTCTGTCTCTTAAAAACATTTTAAAAATTCCTTATCTCCTCTACATTCTTACTTCCTTAGTTTAGTCTTTTTATGTCTCACAATGACTAGTCATTTACTGGCTTCTCCCTTTGCTTCTAGTCTTGTTATGACTTAATCCTTTAAGAAAAGAACCAAATGACCATCATCTTCCTATCCTCTGATAGGAACTGATGTGAGATGAGCATATGGAGGTTGCTTGTTGAATATACATTCACCTCTGAATAAAGAGAACAGTCAGGGCCACATGTGTCTCTTCCTTCCAATACTCCCTTTGAAGTAAGGTCTTCTCTTATCTATATTTTCCTTCTGGGTTTTAGAAAATTCCTCCTGTGCTATGGAAGACCTCAAATGAGGTTTCTATTAAGACTCTGAGAAAATTTGAAGCTCTTTTTATTTTTTATTTTTATTATTTATTTATTTATTTATATTATTTTTGGCTGTGTTTGGTCTTCGTTGCTGTGCGCGGGGGCTTTCTCTAGTTGCGGCGAGGGGGTGCTACTCTTTGTCATGGTGCTCAGGCTTCTCATTGCAGTGGCTTCTCTTGTTGCAGAGCACAGGCCCTAGGCATGCGGGCCTCAGTAGTTGCAGCACGCAGGCCCTAGAGCGTGTGGACTTCAGTAGTTGAAGTGCATGGGCTCATTGGTTGTGGCGTGGGACTCTAGGGTGCAAGGGCTTCAGTAGTTGTGGCACGTGGGCTCAGTAGTTGTGGCTTGCGGGCTCTAGAACACAGGCTCAGTAGTTGTGGCGCACAGGCTTAGTTGCTCCACAGCATGTGGGATCTTCCCGGATCAGGGATCGAACCTGTGTCCCCTGCATTGGCAGGCGGATTCTTAACCACTGTGCCACCAGGGAAGCCCTGAAGCTCTTTTTAAATAAATAAAAAGTTTAGCTTTTTCACAGGCACTGCTATGGCTTACTATGGGAGGTGAGAAGGCCTTCTGCTGGGGTGAGAATACAAGTCAGGCTCCTGAATTTTCATAGCAGAATGTCAGCCTTGCCACCTGACAGTCTAAAACATATGCCTAAAGCATATGGATCTCTTTTCAATCAACGCAATGTCTTCACTTCCTCTAAAGAGCTCAATCTTGGCCTGACTGATATTCAGCCCTGTCAAAAAGCTTAACTGAGAAGAGTGATATTTGAGAGATATTTGGAGCTAACCATTCAGTCTCTACGTTTTAACCTTAAACCAAGTTAAAAATTTGTTTGGACTACAGCTCTAATTCCATTAGAAATGTCATCACTGGATAACATTTAAGTAATATGCTATCTGGTTTTATGCAAGAATGGTAAATACATGTCGACTATGAGCAACAACCTCTAAAGTATTTTCCCATCACCTTACTAAATGTATCATCAAGAAAAAAAATGTTTCTAAAGAAGTAGAATACTTTTTATATTGGGTAATGAGAGCTATACTGGTTCTGTTCAAGACAAAGTTTTGATCTTTGAGCCACCCCCTTCTTCTGGGAGTAACAGTTGTAAAACAATAATAATAAAAATGTAAAGGACAGTAACACTCTAAAGAACAAAATAAATATTTCTTTGGATCAGAAAGAGAACAGAAATGCAAAGCAATAAGTGAGGCTGTTACTGAGGGTATGCTGGACTCTGGCACCATAAAAAGGTAGAGGCAACTAGAGTTCAGCTTCCATGGGGTGACAGGGTATTAATGCGTCAAGCAAGTGGGGATCAGATCTGGGATCACTCTTTAAAGTTAGGGTATGGGATGGGGTACCATTCCATGAAAGGAAGCTTAAAAAAAAAAACCATTTGCCTACCACCACATGAACATCCAGAAAAGTAAGATACAGACACAGTTTTGAAGCCAGGCTGTTAGCCAAGAAGACTTCTGCCTCAGTGACTAGAGCTCTAATGTCACAATTCCTGCCACCTTAGCCCATACCTGTCCCATTAGCCTATCCCTATGGGGCAAGATATCTGATGTAACAGTGTCAGATCTAGCTCTAGCTTGGGAGCTTACCAGGGTTGGGTGGGGGTAAATGAAAAACCACCAGAAAGGGTAGCTGGAGGAAGAAACCCCTAAATAATTGACAAAGCTTCCTCCTACTTAGGATAAACCTGAAAATCTAAATTCCATAATTCATGAAGAAAAAATGCTAAGAAAAGACAGCAACCAAAATATTGATAATTTATAATCTATTAATAAATCATTCTTTTCCAGATGAAGTAAAAATAATTGAACAATCTGAAAAAATTTTTATGGTAAGATATTTATGGACTTTCACCAACAAGATAAAGCAAGGAAAACATCTATAATGAAGAATAAGAAACTATGGAACAAACATGCAGAGATGAAACAATAACAGGCAAATCTAGATACAACCTATTAGAAATTCTGGAAATAAGATTGCATAATCTTTAGAGAGGACACAATCAAAGAGATAATTAGTAAGGCCAAAAAGTAGAACTGAGAAATCTGTGAAAAAAGCAGTTTGAAGAAATGGAGGATAGATTGAGGAGGTAAAACTTAGGTCTAGTAGAAGCTCCAAAACAATTAGAATAAAGACTGGAGAAGAATAGTTGAAGAGACACTGGCTAAGCATTTTGTGTTGAAGACACAAATCCTCAGATTAAAAACATAATCCATGTTCTAAGAAGGATACATAAAAATAAATGCATGCTTAGATGTGTCATAATGAAATTTAAAATGCATAAAAAATATTAAAATCTATTAGAGAGAAAAATCATATTCTTAAAGGAATGGCCATTAGGCAGGCAGCTGACTTCCCACTGGCAACTACAGATACTAGGTGACAATGGAGCAATATTTACAAATTGCTGAGGGAAAAATCACTCTCAGTTTAGAATTTTATGCCTGGCTAAACAACCTGAGAGTAAAATATTAACATCAGTTCTGGGACCTGAACACAATAAGGCTTTCCTGCACACACCTAGGTCAATTAATCTTTGACAAAGGAGGCAAGAATATACAATAGAGAAAAGACAATCTTTTCAGCAAGTGGTGTTAGGAAAGCTGGATAGCAGCATGTAAATCAATGAAATCAGAACACACCCTCACACCATACACAAAAATAAACTCAAATTGGCTTAAAGACTTAAATATAAAGTATGACACCATAAAACTCCTAGAAGAGAATATAGGCAAAACATTCTCTGACATAAATTGTGCCAATGTTTTCTTAGGTAAGTCTCCCAAGGCAATGGAAATAAAAGCAAAAATAAACAAATGGGACCTAATCAAACTTACAAGCTTTTGTATAGCAAAGGAAACAATAAACAAAATGAAAAGACAACCTATGGACTGGGAGAAAATATTTGCAAATGATACAACTGACAAGGGCTTAATTTCCAAAATATACAAACAGTTCATAGAACTCCACAACAAAAAAACGACCCAATAAAAAAATGGGCAGAAGACCTAAACAGACATTTCTCCAAAGAAGACATACGGATGGCCAACAGGCACATGAAAAGATGTTCAACATTGCTAATAATTAGAGAAATGCAAATCAAAACTACAATGAGGTATCACCTCACACCAGTTAGAATGGCCATCATCAAAAAATCTATAAACAATAAATGCTGGAGAGGGTGTGGAGAAAAGGGAACCCTCCTACACTGTTGGTGGGAATATAAATTGGTGCAGCCACTATGGACAATAGTATGGAGGTTCCTCAGAAAACTAAAAATAGGGCTTCCCTGGTGGCACAGTGGTTGAGAATCTGCCGGCCAATGCAGGGGACACGGGTTTGAGCCCTGGTCTGGGAAGATCCCACATGCCGCGGAGCAAGTAGGCCTGTGAGCCACAACTACTGAGCCTGCACGTCTGGAGCCTGTGCTCTGCAACAAGAGAGGCCGCGATAGTGAGAGGCCCGCGCACAGCGATGAAGAGTGGCCCCCGCTTGCCGCAACTGGAGAAAGCCCTTGCACAGAAATGAAGACCCAACATAGCCAAAAATAAATAAATAAATAAATAAATAAATAAATAAATAAATAATTTAAAATAAAAGGAATTCCTTTAAAAAAAAAAAAAGTAAAATAAATATCCTTCTAAAAAAAAAAAAGGAAAACTAAAAATAGAGTTGCCATATGATCATGCAATCCCACTCCTGTGCATATATCTGGACAAAACTCTAATTTGAAAAGATACATGCACTCCAACGTTTACTGCAGCAACATTTACAATAGCCAAGACATGGAAACAACCTAAATGTCCATTGACAGATGAATGGATAAAGAAAATGTGGTACATATACACAATGGAATACTATTCAACCATAAAAAATGAAATAATGCCATTTGCAGCAATATGGATGCAACTAGAGATTATCATATTAAGTAAGTTAGAAAGAGAAAGACAAATATATGATATCACTTACACGTGGAGTCTAAAATATGATGCAAATGAACTTATCTACAAAACAGAAACAGACTCACAGACATAGAGAACAGACTTGTGGTTACCAAGGGGGAGGCAGGGTGGGGGAGGGATGGAGTGGGAGTTTGGGGTTAGCAGATGGAAACTATTACATAGAGAATGGGTAAACAATAAGGTCCCACTATATAACACAGGGAACTATATTCAATATCCTGTGATAAACCATAATGGAAAATATAAAAAAAGAATGTATGTATACGTATAACTGAGTCACTTTGCTGTAAAGTAGAAATTAACACAACATTGTAAATCAACTATACTTCAATAAAATAAAGTTTTTTAAAAGTAAAACTTTCCTGGAAAGAAGAAAAGTTTTTTTTCAGTATGTCTTCTTACGGCATCATTCCCTTGGACACATGCTGAGTTAAGATAAATGTGGTATGCTACATGTTAAGAGACAATAATCTGCCTTATTTACTGTGAAATTCTTGATTGGTGGGAGTCCATCTGGACTGAGGTTGCTGTAAGTGGGTATACAAGCCTTGGGCCTGTGTGACAGGAACAATATAAGATTGATGAGAAACCAAGGAACTGGCTTCTCTGTGCCAAGTTAAACCAAACACATGTTGAAGTTAATCCCTATTTGTTGCACACATCCTGTTTAGGTAAGGGGAGAAGCAAGAAGCTGTGTACATATATACAGCTTCAGGGTCTACCCAGTGAGAAGAATACTGTTTTTCCTGACTTATCCTATAAATCTAAATAAATGTAATAATATATTCAATCTTACTGTGTTGTGTGAGTTTGATTGCCAATCCTAACTTGTGAATCACTGATAGTGGTGATTTACTCTCATTAAAGAGAATAAAAAACATTTTTCTACATACAAAGGTAAAGAGAATTTTTCACTCACATGCCATCATTGAAAGAACTATGAAGGATATAATTTAGCAAGAAGAAAATTGAACTCAGAGAAAGACTGTGATGCAAGATACAAAAGCAAGCAGAGAAACTGAAAAGAGTAAGTGGAGAAGTATCCAAAAAAGTGAAATTAAATCTCTAAACAACAGTAATAGAAAACGAAGTAGAGGGACTTCCCTGGTGGTCCAGTGGGTAAGACTCTGTACTCCCAATGCAGGGGACCTAGGTTCGATCCCTGGTTGGGGAACTAGATCCCTCATGCATGCTGCAACTAAGAGTCTGCAGGCTGCGACTAAGAGTCTGCATGCCACAACTGAAGATACTGCATGCCACAGCTAAGACCTGGCGTGGCCTAAATAAATAAGTAAATATTTTAAAAAGAAAGAAAGAAAGAAAACGAAGTGGAGTCTTCACTGGACTCTTAATGTTTTAATATTTCTGTCCTGTTTGAGAGGATTATAAAGATACCCATGCTGAATGACTTCACACTCTTCTTGAAACACAAACTATCTATTTTTAAAATTTAAGAACAACCATTAAGGGGATAGAAATACTCTCTACAACTTTGAAATTCATTGAGAAAAAGAGAATATAGAAAATTTAGGTAGTTCATCAGAAGTTAGGAAAGGAGATAAATAGAAGCAAAATGAAAGGGTTAGAGTTAGGTTAACCAGTGCATTTCCCTTTGTGCCATGGCTGTCAGGAAGCCCAGATAAATGTTTTTCTCAACTATTTCATCCTGTGTTTCTAATATGGTTTGTCTTTCCTTTTCATAAGATAACTTTTAATCTTTATTACCTTCACTTTAAATATCTATATATTCAAGTTAAGTTTCTTTTTGTATTAAAATCATGGAATTTTAGATCTGGAAAGGTTCTTAGAGAATTTTTAGTCCAGGGATAAAAAGCAAAGCAAATACACTACTATGATCTTATCTCGTGTGTAAGGCTGACATTACTAATTAAATACAGTGCTCCTTCTCACTAAGCCTAATCATGGTCTTAGAGTACTTCTCAGAACGTTTTCCTATTTCATTTTGTTGGCTCAAGAGATGAAACTATCTACCAATCCAGATAGAGTCCAATTATGTCTTTGATAGAGGAAGAGACTGAGACATGGAAAGGTGAGGCAATTTATCCAAAGTCACACAAAAACTGAGACAAGAACTAAGCCTACCAAGCCCAGTGTTTCCTCTTCTATATCAGACTGAGTCAATAAATCCTAGAGATGTCCTCCAATCAAGGAAACTTCTAGAACCCCTGAGAATGCTGCTATTACTCTCCTGAAACCTGATTTTTAACTTTATTTTTTTATACATCAGCTGTAGTTTCCAGTTCTGGACATGACACAGGAAACGCATTCCATTTTACTCCTCCCACTAATCACAAAAAATAAACCGTGGACAAAAATATGTAAGTCTGAAAAATGCGGAAGAGATAGTAGATTGCCAAGGGACCTCAGGACTCAGGGAATTTCCTGGAAGTGAATCCCCGGTGTTTTTTTTCTTGCCTCCTATTTGTCCTGTCCTTGGAACTTGAGAAGCCTACAACTTGGAAATGGGTGCAGACCAAAAAAAAAAAAAAAAAAAAAAAAAAAAAATCCCCAAATGCAGCCTGGGCTTTCCAGCCAAAGAGCTGGAAAAAGTTCTTTGTGAAAAGTATGGATGACCTGGGGGTCCGAAACATTTACCCATATCTGCCTGCTCTTAAGGTGCATACCGTGAACAAGTCATGCCCTCCTCCACCCTGATGGGCACTGCAGGGTAGAGTCCATGGGCCTGTTGTCCAGACCCCTTGCAGTGAGGAGGTGCTGGCCTTCCCCTGCAGAACTGTGGATGGAATTCTGACTTGCACACCTCTATCAGTCTGCTCGGGCTGCCATAACAGAATACCACAGACTGGGTGGCTTAAGCAACAGAAATTTATTTTCTCTCAGAACTGTGAGAAAGTTCACTGTGAGAAGTCCAAGTTCATGATGCCAGCAGGGCTGGTTTCTGGTGAGGTCTCTATTCCTGCCTTGCAGAAAGCTGCCTTCTCACTTTGTCTTCACACGGCTTTTCTGCCATGCATGTGGAGAGAGATATGTGTCTCTTCGTCCTCTTAAAAGGACACTAGGAATATTACTCAGCCATAAAAAGGAACGAAATTGAGTCATTTGTTGAGACGTGGATGGATCTAGAGACTGTCATACAGAGTGAAGTAAGTCAGAAAGAGAAAAACAAATATCGTATATTAATGCATGTATGTGGAACCTAGAAAAATGGTACAGATGAGCCAGTTTGCAGGGCAGAAGTTGAGACACAGATGTAGAGAATGGACATATGGACACCAAGGGGGGAAAACTGCGGTGAGGTGGGGATGGTGGTGTGCTGAATTGGGCGATTGGGATTGACATGTATACACTGATGTGTATAAAACTGATGCCTAATAAGAACCTGCAGTATAAAAAAACAAACAAAACAACTAATACTAAACTTTCATTGGGTTATTTGTATGGAAATATGTTAATATAAATGTTTCAGACATTACATGAAATTTCTAAAAATGTTATATTTGTATTTGTATGGAAATATGTATGGAAATATGTGAATATAAATGTTTCAGACATTACATGAAATTTCTAAAAATCTTATATTTGTATTTGTATGGAAATATGTATGGAAATATGTTAATATAAATGTTTCAGACATTACAGGAAACTTCTAAAAATCTTATATGTTCTGGTATAAGGTTATAAGTAATAATCCTAGTTATTACTTTAAAATGTATATCTCAGAAATAACTAATTTTCTTGTCAACTGCATTATTATGAACTTTCATCAAATCTTTAACCATGGTCATTTTTAAGTCTTCTGTCATTTACAGACAGTTCTGGGTGTACTCTGATGATTTTGCAAGTATGTTCCTATAAAAGGGTTTCATCTTCAAGAAATTCATGGAAAAGACTCTGACAAGTACAGGTTTCTGGTAACTGACTGTACTGCTGAACTGAATGAATAAGCATTTTCAGAACTCTAATGAAAAACTGATGAACTCATAAAAGTGCTAACAAAAGATCAAGATGAAAAAAAAAATTAATTACATGGGACTGAGTGAACTGATGAGGATGAGTATAATTTTTGTGACTTTCTGTCTGAATTAAAAAAAAAAAAATCCCACAAGGACTCAGAGGCAAAGAATATACAAATCAATTTTCACTGCAAAGTAAAGGAGCTGTTACAGTGGAAAAAAAAAAAAAAAAAAAGGACACTAGTCCTATCGGATTAAGGCCCCACCTTTACAACATCACTCAACCTTTGTTACCTCTTTCAAGGCCCTATCTCCAAATACAATCACTGGGGGTTAGGGGTTCAACAGATGGGTTGTGGGGAGGCATGACTGTGATGTCAGTCCATAACAAACGCTGTTCTTCAGTAATAAGGAGGTGCTCCTCGCTGGTGGAGCCTGTGCATGGAACCCGGACCTCCATTCCTGCCTTGCACTAACGAGGAAACAAAATTGATGTTTCCTTTTATCAAAAATAGAAAATTTTTTCGTAAGATACCTGCTAAAAAGGATGAAAAAGCAAGCCACAGACTGAGAGAAAATATTTTCCAATCATTTATCTGATAATGAACTTGTATGCAGAATACAAAAAGAACTCTCTTAACAGTAAGAAAACAAACAATCCAATTAGAATATGGGCAAAAAACTTTCATGGACACCTGTCTAAAGAGGACATACTGATGGCAAATAAACATATGAAAAAGTGTTCAACATCATAAGCCTTCAGGGAAATGCAAATTAAAGCTATATGTGCTATTGATATTATTACACACATATTAGAATAACAAAAATAAATAATACCAGTAGTGCCAAGTGCTGAGGAGGAGTGTAGAATGGTATAGCCCCTTTAGGAAAAGATTGGCAGTTTCCTATCAAATTAAACATACACAATCATGTGACCCAGCAAATGAAAAGTTATATTCACACAAAAACCTGTACATAAACGTCCACTGCAGCTTTCTCTGTAATAGTCAGAAACTGGAAACAACCCAAATGTCCCACAGCAGGTGAATGGATAAACAAACGGTGCTACATCTCATACTATGGAATAATACTCAGCAATAAAATGGAATTAACTATTGATACATGTAACAATTTAGATGAATTTCAAAGGAATTATGCTGAGTGAAAGAAGCCAATCTCAAAGGGTAACATATGGCATGTTTCCATTTATATAATATTCTTAAAAAGATAAAATCATAATGGTGAAACAGTTATTGCCAGGAGTTAGGTATGGGGATAGGATATGACTATTAAGGCATAACCCAAGGGAGTTCCTTTGTGGTGATAGAACAGATCTATATCCTTAATGTGTTGATGGTTACATCAATTATAGAACTACACACACACACACACACACACACACACACACACACACACACACACACACCCCCTCATGCAAAAACTGGTAAAATCCAAATAAGGTCTTTTCCTAAGAGAATAGTATTGTATCCAGGTTGATTTCTTGTTTTTGACAATGCACTATAGTTATATAAGGTATTATCAATAGGGGAAACTGGGTGAGGGTACGTGAGAATTCTCTGTACTGTTTCTAGAATATCTTGTGACTCTAAACCGATTTCAAAATAAGAGGCTATAATTTAAAAAATCAATTGTAACAAATTTTTGAAAATATTCCGGTCTCAGTACTGGAAAACCACTGCTCTTATCTGCTACCCTACACTAGTAAAGATCCACTGGGAAAGTGCCTATAGGCACATATAAGTAGGCACAAATAAGGGGTACTCCCAGCTCCTCAACATTCTTTTTGTCTCCTTAGACACTAGGAGAACAAAACACAAAACAGGAAATGGTTACTTGAGACAATTATGGCCTTTGAGGTGGTATGGTTTTAATAGATTTTATCCTAACTCTCAGGATAAATCCCACTTGCTTGTTGTAGAGTTATCTCATAATGTATTATGAATTCTTCTTGCTAGGTTTTCACATCTATATTCATACAACACCTTATTCTAGGTGTTTTCCCCTCAATATTCTTTTGCTAAAATGCTATGCTTCAGAAAGCTCTTTCCTATCATTTTAGTCAGTTGAGAGCTAAACTGAAGGGAAAGCAACATGTCTAAAATAAGCTTTTGTAAAAGTTGGAGTCGATATGCTCTTTACTATTTTTCTTACCCTAATATCTCATTAGTGTTATCACATTCCTGAGATACCTAAAATAGTTAAAGTATAAAAGCACAAGTATTGGGAGACCTTAGGAGACTGCATTGTGAAGCTCTCAAAAAATGTTAACTGGGAAATACATAAAACAACTCTATTTGTCAGGGCAAAGGTCATGGGAAATACATCTGTTTGCATTTGTAGAGTATACTGTCATAGCAAAAAGCAACGTGCAAGTTACATCATCTGCTAAGCATGTATATCACAAATTGCTTGAAAGCAGTCACCATAATATTCTGGGTCCCACCAAAATGTTATGATTAAACAGCCACAACAAAGGCTATGCCCAGAAGGTCCCGCTTTTGTTCTGAGCTGGGTTTATTTGAAGAAAATGGAATGTGATTGTAATAAGAAGCCTGGGTTGGCTCTGTCTCTTCAACTCATTAGGCTGCTGTAACGTGCAAGAGACAGTAGGGAGGAGGGGGACAGGCTGGGGAAGGCTTGTAAGTTCCACACAACACCCTGGGGCTTGACAAGGGAAGAGGGTATGACAGGTGCAGAGGAGATAGATGAAGTCCTCCATCAGATGACTCCCGAGGGGTTGGAGCCCTAGACTTCAGGGCAGAAGTCTCCGGGTGGGGGTGGGTTACACTCCATCATAGTCAGAAATTCCAGTGATACATTGTTCAAGAGGAAAATCAGACAAGGCAATTACAGGAAAGAGCAGGAAGCCACCTCTGTCTTCCAGTCAGATTTTCAATATTTAACCATCACTTCCTAAGAACAGTTGGGCTCAGTGAGTTATGCAGTATCCATAAGGCTGTCCAAGGAGATTAGCTCTTAATGGATTTTTGCATCACAAATGAATAGGGCTTTATATTCATCTCTCTTTCCTGTGGTTACTTCTGTCTAATTTTCATTTTTACCTGTGACTTTGGCTTTATTATAAGAAATGTGAAAAATATGAACAATCCTCTTTTATGACCATGGTGCACAAGTGTCCAAACTGGTTGACCCTATATTAATTAAATATGCTTGTTTGGCTATTTTGTTCTCACTTGAATGCAGGGGCTTCAAATAAGTACAAGTCATATGCAGTCAAATCCAAATGTGCTCTTTTCCTTGGAAGAATAAAAACTGGCACTGGCCTGCTAAGAGCTGAAGGTGACAAAGTGGAAATGGGTGTAGCTGAGATGGAGCAAATAAAAAGTGGGAATACAAGCACATAGTAACAGAGAGTAGAATGGTGGTTACCAGGGGCTGGTGGGTGGGGACTTGGGGAGATGTTGGTCAAAGGGTACAAATTTGTTGTTAGAAGATAAATCAGTTCTGGAGATCTAATGCACAGCATAGTAATTAGAGCCAGCAATATTGTATTATATACTTCGGAGTTGCTAAGAGACTAGACCTTAAATGTTCTCAACACCTAATGCTATGGTGGTAAAAAGTGTAGTCGTATTGCAACATAAATGTATCAAATCAACTCGTTCGTTGTACACCTTAAATTTACATAATGTTATATGTCAATTATATCTAAATTAAAATCATTGGTTATTTGACATTAAAAAAAGAAAAACAGTAAGAGCCTGGGGCATTTTTCAAAGCACTGGAGTCAGTGGTGGCTGGGAATTGGCTACTGTCCTGTGAGTGGGTTTGATGCCATAGGGAGGTCATTCCCATGGAGCACATTACTATCAGGCTGTAGGGGTGGGGCTGGCGAGCTTTTCTCCTGAGGAGGGAGAATGCTCACTTGTTACGGGACTGCCTGCGCTTTGGCTTTTTCCAGGCACAATTTAAGTATTAGATTTCCAGATCATATTTGGCATTAAGAATGTCATAACAAACTCCACTTTCTAAGGCTTCTGTTCATTAAATATAATTCAAGGGAAGTAGTGGCTTATCTTGATCTGAACATATTCTCACGCCTTTATTTATCCTTTTCAGTTTTCTTTAGATATGATTGACCTGTAACATTGTATAATTTTAAGGTGTACAATGTGTTGATTTAGTAATTTATCTATTGTAAAATGATTGCTGCTGTAGTTTAGTGAAAACCTTTATCATATCACATAATTACCATTTCTTTTTTGTCATAAGAACATTTAAGATCTACTCTCTTAGCAACTTTCAAGCCCACAAATCAGTATTATTAAGTATAATCACCATGCTGTACATTAGATCCCTGGAACTTACTCATCTTATAACTGGAAGTTTGTACTTTGGACCAATATCTCCCCATTTCCCCAGCACCCAGCTCCTGGTAACCACCACTCCGCTCTGAGTTTCTATGATTCTGGCTTTTTTAGACTCCACATATAAGTGATACCATACAGTATTTAGTATTTGCCTTTCTGTCTGACTTATTTCACTTAGCGTAATGCCCTCCAAGTCCATCCATGGACACTTAGGTTGCTTCCATATCTTGGCAACTGTAAATAATGCTGCTAGGAACACTGGGGTGCATGTATTATTTCAAATTAGTGTTTTTGTTTTTTTCAGATATATAACCCAGGAGTGGAATTGCTGGATCGTAGGGTAATTCTATTTTTAGTTTTAGCATAATGCCCCCCAGTTGCATCCCTATTGTCACAAATGGCAGTATCTCCTTCTTTCTCATGGCTAAATAGTATTCCATTGTACGTACATACACCACATCTCCTTTATCCATTCATCTGTTGATAGAAACTTAGTTTATTTCCATACTGTGAACAATGCTGCAAGAAACATGGCAGTTCATGCCTTTATTAAGGCTGTGCCAAGGAAAAGGCAAGAACCCTATATAAGGAGGAGTCTCTTCCCTCTCTCCCTCCCTCCCTGCACTGAACGTTTTGAGTGCCAGCAACATGGCCAATAGGTACTGTGCTAGAATCTGGGGAAAACACAGCTAACAAGATGCAGCCTCTGTCCAAGGGATGATTTTTGTAATCTAGTGTGAAACACAGAAAAGTAAACAGGCAACTGCAACCCCACGTAATAAATGGAACAACATCTTATGAGGATAATGAAAACAACAATAAGGATTTATATATATATTTTTAACATCTTTATTGGAGTATAATTGCTTTACAATGTTGTGTTAGTTTCTGCTGTATAACAAAATGAATCAGCTACATGTATACATGTATCCCCATATCCCCTCCCTCTTGCGTCTCCCTCCCTCCCACCCTCCCTATCCCACCCCTCTAGCTGGTCACAAAGCACCGAGCTGATCTCCCTGTGCTATGAGGCTGCTTCCCACTAGCTATCTATTTTACGTTTGGTAGTGTATATATGTCCATGCCACTCTCTCACTTCGTCCCAGCTTACCCTTCCCCCTCCCTGTGTCCTCAAGTCCATTCTCTAGTAGGTCTGTGTCTTTATTCCCATCTTGCCACTAGGTTCTTCATGACCTTTTTTTTTTTTTTTAGATTCCATATATATGTGTTAGCATACGGTATTTGTTTTTCTCTTTCTGACTTACTTCACTCTGTAGGACAGTCTCTAGGTCCATCCACCTCACTACAAATAACTCAGTTTGTTTCCTTTTTATGGCTGAGTAATATTCCATTGTATATATGTGCTACATCTTCTTTATCCATTCATCTGTTGATGGACACTTAGGTTGCTTCCATGTCCTGACTATTGTAAATAGAGCTGCAATGAACATTTTGGTACATGACTCTTCTTGAATTATGGTTTTCTCAGGGTATATGTCCAGTAGTGGGATTGCTGAGTCGTATGGTAGTTCTATTTTTAGTTTTTTAAGAAACGTCCATACTATTCTCCATAGTGGCTGTATCAATGTACATTCCCACCAACAGTGCAAAAGGGTTACCTTTTCTCCACACCCTCTCCAGCATTTATTGTTTCTAGATTTTTTGATGACGGCCATTCTGACTGGTGTGAGATGATATCTCATTGGAGTTTTGATGTGTATTTCTCTAATGGTTAATGATGTTGAGCATTCTTTCATGTGTTTGTTGGCAATCTGTATATCTTCTTTGGAGAAATGTCTATTTAGGTCTTCTGCCCATTTTTGGATTGGGTTGTGTGTTTTTTTAACATTGAGCTGCATGAGCTGCTTGTAAATTTTAGGAGATTAATCCTTTGTCAGTTGCTTCATTTGCAAATATTTTCTCCCATTTTGTGGGTTGTCTTTTCGTCTTGTTTATGGTTTCCTTTGCTGTGCAAAAGCTTTGAAGTTTCATTAGGTCCCATTTGTTTATTTGTGCTTTTATTTCCATTTCTCTAGGAGTTGGGTCAGAAAGGATCTTGCTGTGATTTATGTCATAGAGTGTTCTGCCTATGTTTTCCTTTAAGAGTTTGATGGTGTCTGGCCTTACATTTAGGTCTTTAATCCATTTTGAGTTTATTTTTGTGTATGGTGTTAGGGACTGTTCTAATTTCATTCTTTTACATGTAGCTGTCCAGTTTTCCCAGCACCACTTATTGAAGAGGCTGTCTTTTCTCCATTGTATATTCTTGCCTCCTTTACCAAGATAAGGTGACCATATGTGTGTGGGTTTATCTCTGGACTTATATATATATAAGTATATCCTGTTCCATTGATCTATATTTCTGTTTCTGTGCCAGAACCATACTGTCTTCATTACTGTAGCTTTGTAGTTAGTCTGAAGGCAGGGAGCCTGATTCCTCCAGCTCCGTTTTTCTTTCTCAAGATTGCTTTGGCTATTCGGGGTCTTTTGTGTTTCCATACAAATTGTGAAATTTTTTGTTCTAGTTCTGTGAAAAATGCCAGTGGCAGTTTGATAGGGATTGCATTGAATCTGTAGATTGCTTTGGGGAGTATAGTCATTTTCACAATGTTGATTCTTCCAATCCAAGAACATGGTATATCTCTCCATCTGTTTGTATCACCTTTAATTTCTTTCATCAGTGTCATAGTTTTCTGCATACAGGTCTTTTGTCTCCTTAGGTAGGTTTATTCCTAGGTATTTCATTCTTTTTGTTGCAGTGGTAACTGGGAGTGTTTCCTTAATTTCTCTTTCAGATTTTTCATCATTAGTGTATAGGAATGCAAGAGATTTCTGTGCATTAATTTTGTATCCTGCTACTTTACCAAATTCATTGATTAGCTCTAGTAGTTTTCTGGTAGCATCTTTAGGATTCTCTATGTATAGTATCATGTCATCTGCAAACAGTGACAGCTTTACTTCTTCTGTTCCAATTTGGATTCCTTTTATTTCTTTTTCTTCTCTGATTTCCATGGCTAAAACTTCCAAAACGATGTTGAATAATAGTGGTGAGAGTGGGCAACCTTGTCTTGTTCCTGATCTTAGTGGAAATGGTTTCAGTTTTTCACCATTGAGGACAATGTTGGCTGTGGGTTTTTCATATATGGCCTTTATTATGTTGAGGAAAGTTCCCTGTATGCCTACTTTCTGGAGGGTTTTTATCATAAATGGGTGTTGAATTTTGTAGAAAGCTTTCTCTGCATCTATTGAGATGATCATATGGTTTTTCTCCTTCAATTTGTTAATATGGTGTATCACGTTGATTGATTTGCGTATATTGAAGAATCCTTGCATTCCTGGGATAAATCCCACTTGATCATGGTGTATGATCCTTTTAATGTGCTGTTGGATTCTGTTTGCTAGTATTTTGTTGAGGATTTTTGCATCTGTGTTCATCAGTGATATTGGCCTGTAGTTTTCTTTCTTTGTGACATCTTTGTCTGGTTTTGGTATCAGAGTGATGGTGGCCTCATAGAATGAGTTTGGGAGTGTTCCTCCCTCTGCTATATTTTGGAAGAGTTTGAGAAGGATAGGTGTTACCTCTTCCCTGAATGTTTGATAGAATTCACCTGTGAAGCCATCTGCTCCTGGATTTTGTTTGTTGGAGGATTTTTAATCACAGTCTCAATTTCAATGCTTGTGATTGGTCTGTTCATATTTTCTATTTCTTCCTGGTTCAGTCTCGGAAGGTTGTACATTTCTAAGAATTTGTCCATTTCTTCCAGGTTGTCCATTTTATTGGCATATTGTTGCTTGTAGTAATCTCTCATGATCCTTTGTATTTCTGCAGTGTCAGTTATTACTTCTCCTTTTTCATTTCTAATTCTATTGATTTGAGTCTTCTCCCTTTTTTTCTTGGTAAGTCTGGCTAATGGTTTATCAATTTTGTTTATCTCCTCAAAGAACCAGCTTTTAGTTTTATTGATCTTTGCTATTGTTTCCTTCATTTCTTTTTCATGTATTTCTGATTTGATCTTTATGATTTCTTTCCTTTCGCAAACTTTGGGATTTTTTTGTTCTTCTTTCTCTAATTGCTTTAGGTGTAAGATTAGGTTGTTTATTTGAGATGTTTCTTGTTTCTTAAGGTAGGATTGTATTGCTATAAACTTCCCTCTTAGAAATGCTTTTGCTGCATCCCATAGGTTTTGGTTCATCGTGTTTTCATTGTCATTTGTTTCTAGGTATTTTTTGATTTCCTCTTTGATTTCTTCAGTGATTTCTTAGTTATTTAGTAACGTATTGTTTAGCCTCCATGTGTTCGTGTTTTTTACGTTTTTTTCCCTGTAATTCATTTATAATCTCATAGCGTTGTGGTCGGAAAAGACACTTGATACGATTTCAATTTTCTTAAATTTACCAAGGCTTGATTTGTGACCCAAGATATGATCTATCCTGCAGAATGTTCCATGAGCACTTGAGAAGAAATTGTATTCTGTTGTTTTTGGATTGAATGTCCTTTAAATATCAATTAAGTCCATCTTTTTTAATGTATCATTTAAAGCTTGTGTTTCCTTATTGATTTTCATTTTGGATTATCGGTCCATTGGTGAAAGTGTGGTGTTAAAGTCCCCTACTATGATTGTGTTACTGTCGATTTCCCCTTTTATGGCTGTTAGCATTTGCCTTATGTATTGAGGTGCTCCTATGTTGGGTGCATAAATATTTACAATTGTTATATCTTCTTCTTGGATTGATTCCTTGATCATTATGTAGTGTCCTTCTTTGTCTCTTGTAATAGTCTTTGTTTTAAAGTCTATTTTGTCTGATATGAGAATTGCTACTCCAGCTTTCTTTTGATTTCCATTTGCATGGAATATCTTTTTCCATCCCCTCACTTTCAGTCTGTATATGTCCTTAGGTCTGAATTGGGTCTCTTTAAGACAGCATATATATGGGTCTTGTTTTTGTATCCATTCAGCCAGTCTATGTCTTTTGTTGGGAGCATTTAATCCATTTACATTTAAGGTAATTATTGATATGTATGTTCCTATTACCATTTTTTTAATTGTTTTGGGTTTGTTATTGTAGGTCTTTTCCTTCTCTTGTGTTTCCTGCCTAGAAAGTTCCTTTAACATTTTTTGTAAAGCTGGTTTGGTGGTGCTGAATTCTCTTAGCTTTTGCTTCTCTGTAAAGGTTTTAATTTCTCCATTGGAACTGAATGAAATCCTTGCTAGGTAGAGTAATCTTGGTTGTAGGTTTTTCCCTTTCATCGCTTTAAATATGTACTGCCACTCCCTTTTGGCTTGCAGAGTTTCTGCTGGAAGATCAGCTGTTAACCCTTAGGAGATTCCCTTGTATATAATTTGTTGCATTTCTCTTGCTGCTTTTAATATTTTTTCTTTGTATTTAATTTTTGATAGTTTGATTAATATGTGTCTTGGCATGTTTCTCCTTGGATTTATCCTGTATGGGACTCTCTGCACTTCCTGGACTTGATTGACTATTTCCTTTCCTATTAGGGTAGCTTTCAACTATAATCTCTTCAAATATTTTCTTTTTCTCTTCTTTTTCTGGGACCCCTATAATTCAAATGTTGGTGCATTTAGTGTTGTCCCAGTGGTCTCTGAGAGTGTCCTCAATTCTTTTCATTCTTTTTCTTTATTCTGCTCTGCAGTAGTTATTTCCACTATTTTATCTTCCAGGTCACTTATCCGTTCTTCTGCCTCAGTTATTCTGCTATTGATTCCTTCTAGGGAATTTTAAATTTCATTCATTGTGTTGTTCATCATTGTTTGTTTGCTCTTTAGTTCTTCTAGGTCCTTGTTAAATGTTTCTTGTATTTTCTCCATTCTGTTTCCAAGATTTTGGTTCACCTTTACTATCATTGCTCTGAATTCCTTTTCAGGTAGACTGCCTATTTCCTCTTCATTTGTTTGGTCTGGTGGGTTTTTACCTTGCTCCTTCATCTGCTGTGTGTTTCTCTGTCTTCTCATTTTGTTTAACTTACTTTGTTTGGGGTCTCCTTTTTGCAGCCTGCAGGTTTGTAGTTCCCGTTGTTTTTTGTGTCTGCCCCCAGTGGGTGAGGTTGGTTCAGTGGCTTGTGTAGGCTTCCTGGTGGAGGGGACTAGTGCCGGTGTTGTGGTGGGTGGGGCTGGATCTTGTCTTTCTGGTGGGCAGGGCCACATCTGGTGGTGTGTTTTGGGGTGTCTGTGAACTTAGTATGATTTTAGGCAGCTTCTCTGCTAATGGGTGGGGTTGTGTTCCTGTCTTGCTAGGTGTTTGGCATGGGGCATTCAGCAGTGGAGCTTGTTGGTCGTTGAGTGGAGCTGGGTCTTAGCATTGAGATGGAGATCTCTGGGAGAGCTCTTGTCGATTGATATTATGTGGGGCTGGGAGGTCTCTAGTGGTCCAATGTCCTGAACTCAGCTCTCCCACCTCAGAGGCTCCGGCCTGACGCCAGGACTGTGCACCAAGAGCAAGTCAGCCACACAGCTCAAAGAAAAGGAAGAGAAAAAGAAAGAAAGAAAAATAATAATAATTATCAATGAAAGAAATTAATATAAAAAAAAATTAAAAAAAAAAGAACAACCAAACCAATAAACAAATCCACTAATGATAACAAGCGCTAAAAACTAAACTAAGATAAACATAAATATCAGAAATATCAGAAACAAATCACAGACAGCAAACCTCAAATCTACAATTCCTCCTAAAGTCCACCACCTCAATTTTGGGATGATTCATTGTCTACTCAGGTATTCCACAGATGCAGGTACATCAAGTTGATTGTGGAGCTTTAATCCGCTGCTCCTGAGGCTGCTGGGAGAGATTTCCCTTTCTCTTCTTTGTTCGCACAGCTCTGGGGGTTCAGCTTTGGATTTGGCCCCACCTCTGTGTGTAGGTCGCCTGAGGGCGTCTGTTCTTCGCTCAGACAGGATGGGGTTAAAGGCGCAGCTGATTCGGGGGCTCTGGCTCACTCAGGCCGTGGGGAGGGAGGGGTACGGAGGAGGCGGGGCGAGCCTGCGGCGGCCGAGGCCAGCGTGACGTTGCACCAGCCTGAGGCGCGCAGTGAGTTCTCCCGGGGAAGTTGTCCCTGGATCACGGGACCCTGGCAGTGGCGGGCTGCACAGGCTCCCGGGAGGGGAGGTGTGGAGAGTGACCTGTGCTGCACACAGGCTTCTTGGTGGCTGTAGCAGCAGCCTTACCGTCTCATGCCCGTCTCTGGGGTCCGCGCTGATAGCCGCGGCTCGCGCTCGTCTCTGGAGTTCGTTTAGGTGGCGCTCTGAATCCCCTCTCCTCGCGCACCAGGAAACAAAGAGGGAAGAAAGAGTCTCTTACCTCTTCGGCAGCTCCAGACCATTTCCCGGACTCCCTCCCGGCTAGCTGTGGCGCACTAGCCCCTTCAGGCTGTGTTCACGCCACCAACCCCAGTCCTCTCCCTGCGATCCGACCGAAGCCCGAGCCTCAGCTCCCATCCCCCGCCCGCCCCCGCGGCTGAGCAGACAAGCCTCTCGGGCTGGTGAGTGCTGCTCAGCACCGATCCTCCGTGCGGAAATCTCTCCACTTTGCCCTCTGCACCCCTGTGGCTGTGCTCTCCTCCGTGGCTCCGAAGCTCCCCCCTCAGCCACCCGCAGTCTCCGCCCGCAAAGGGGCTTCCTAGTGTGTGGAAACCTTTCCTCCTTCACAGCTCCCTCCCATTGGTGCAGGTCCCGTCCCTATTCTTTTGTCTCTGTTTTTTTCTTTTTTCTTTTGCCCTACCCAGGAACGTGGGGATTTTCTTGCCTTTTGGGAGGTCTGAGGTCTTCTGCCAGCGTTCAGTAGGTGTTCTGTAGGAGCTGTTCCACTTGTAGAAGTATTTTTGATGTATTTGTGGGGAGGTAGGTGATCTCCACGTCTTACTCTTCTGCCATCTTGAAGGTCCCCTCCCCATGGATTTATATTCAAGTCATTCTCACAACTATCCTTAGAGCCAGGTACTAATATTATTCCTATTTTACTAGTGAAAAGCTTGAGGCTTAGTCAGTTTTGCAAGTTCATGCACTTAGCAAGTGTAAAGCTGAAACTTGGATCTCAGCCTACGGAATTTGGATTCTGAGAAGTTGTAGAATGCAAGCACTTTGACACTAATTGGTTGTGCAGGAAAACAAGGTGATGGGAATGTGCAGCTCACATAGTCTTGGAAGATCCAGTGGGTGGTCAGGGAAGACTTCTTAGAGGAAGTTACAGCTAATCTGAGAACTGAAGAAAGATTAATAGTGGAAAGAATAAGACCTGAAGAATAAGATAAATTTGGGTCTGAAACTTGGCTATTCCTACTTCCTAGTTTGGGTGAAATTTTGGACTTCTCAGCCTCAACTGCCTTATCTGCTAAGAAAATGAGGCTGATATTATGCTCATTTGAGAGTTGTTAGAATAAAAAAAGACAGCATGTGTGAAAGTTCTAGCATCGGGTTTGGCATTAGGAAGACATTTGGTAAGTGTTTCTTTTCTACCCTATGCCAAGCAATAATATTCTGCATATCACTGTGTGCTAGGGAACATGTGATCTGCATTAACCCCAAAGCCATGGAATAATTTAGATAGTTTAAAATGAGAGTTTAGATTATTTCTTCTAATTTTTATTAGCACTAACCTTATTATTTCCTTGGTTATTTTGGGTGTTTCATTTATCTACTTGCTTAACAACTCATTTGGCTATTCTGGATATATTGGAAGATAAATATTCATGGAGGAAAAAAAAATGTTTGGCTATTTCTCAGAAATAACAGAGCCTGAAAGAAACATTTATCAAAACAACTCAAAAACAAAACAAAACAAAACACCCTCTGTGATTGGTTGAGATAAAAAGAAGACATGAATCTAAAACATAATCAACTTGCTAATTGATTCTCAAGTTCATGGCCATTTGTAACACTAAAAAGAAATTGTGTACTTTATGATAGAATCACTTCCAGATGTAAGAAACTCCTCTTCTCCACACCATTTAATAAAACATTCAGTACTGTTGCAACAAACTGATGCAATTGGTTTAGGACAAATGGATGTACTGCAGATACCTCCAGATGGGCAATCCCAAGCAAGATTCATGATATTTCTCATTAAACCTCTTTTCCTCTTGTCATATCAGTTAGTGACATCACTATTCTCTTAATTACTCAGGCTAAGAACTTTGAGTGATCTCTGTCTCCTCCTTGTGTTAAATCAGCTGTTAAGAGGGGTAGGCAAATTGGCAAGCCCAAGACTCCCACCCTCTGATGTAACACTTTCTTTATAATACCTCTCCCTTGAGTGTGGGTAGGACCTGTGAATAGATGGATGTCACTCCAGTGATTAGGTTACATTATATGGCAAAGGTAAAGGGATTTTGCAGATGTAGTTAAGGCCCTAATCAGTTAATTGTGAGTTAATCAAAAGGGGATTATCATGGGTGGGCCTGACCTTCAGCCTGGAGGAAGCAGCTGAGATTCTTTTGCTGGCCTTAAAGAAGTGAGCTGCAGTGTCAAGAGGAGGGATCCAGTGGCAAGGATCTGAGAGTGACCTCTAGTAGTTGAGAGGTGTTCCCCAGTGATAGTTGCCAAGAAACTGGGGAACACAGTCATATAACCACAAAGAAATGAATTCTGCCAATTCTTATCTTATTCTTCAATCCAGATAAGCTTAGAAGTAGACTCTTTCCCAATCAAACCTCCAGGTAAGAACATAGATCAAGTGACACTTTGACTGCAGCCTTGTGAGACCCTGAGCAGAGACCTAGCTAAGCTGTGCCCAGAATCATGGCCCATACAAACTGAGATCATACATATATGTTGCTTTAAGTGACTAAGTTTGCGTTAATTTGTTATACAGCATAGAAAATGAATACATAAGTTCTCCTAATTCTCCCTTTCCAGTGTCTTTATTGATCCCCTTTTCTGTATTATTGCCCTCATTCAGGCCCTCAGGCCCCTCCCCTGAACTAATAACTTTCTAAGTAGTCTTCCCACTATTCATTTCTCACTTTTCCAGGAAATTTATTGCCACTATGTTTTATCTTCCAGAAACAGAGCTTTGATCATGTCTCCCTCTCAGAAACTGATCCTTGCTCCCATTTTCTCCACAATCAAGGATGTACGGCTTAGTCATTTTTGTTATGAGCTTTGGATTTAGAGAGCTATGGATTTGAATCTAAATTCTAACACTTAACTAGCTGTGTGAACTTAGGTATGTTAATTTAAGCCTCAGTTTGTAAAGTGGAGATCATAACTGGATCTTTCTCATAGGGTTACTGTAAGAATTAAATGAGATAATGCATATTAAGTTTCTGTTACAGAGGGTGTGCTCAATAAATCGCAACTATTATTGTGGTTACTATAGAATTAAATTCAAGCTCCTTATTCTGGTATTTAAAACCATCCATGATCTTCAATAGCTTTCCCAGCCACATCTCCTTCTATACCTTTCCACAAATTACACTCATCAGCACACCTGTTTAATCAATGAACTTGAAGTTCTTGGTTTCACGGTATGTAATCCATTTTTTTGGTCCACTGTTTATTTTCTTCCTTCAGATTAGAGTTTTTATTCCTGCCATTCTACACCTATCAAAATTCCACAAATAATTTGAGGCTCAGCCTTTATGAGACCTCACCTCTAACCAGGGGAAGACTTTAGCGGGCACCCACTGCTATCACTTACTGGATACTTAATGCCTGTGTCTATTCTGATTTGTCATAGGTCTGTCTGGTTGGTGGTATAAGTTGTTATGTTTTTAGTAGCAACCCTGCCTATAATCCTTCCCTTTCTTTGGTCCCTCAACTCAATATTATTATTTCCTCTCTTTGTGTTCCTGTAGAAATTTGCTTGAACCTATGTTTAGTATTTCAAACTATGTTTTGAACTTCAACCTGCTCACATGATTGTCTGTCTCACTATATAAAAAGAAGGAATCATCTTTAGATTCCCAGTTCACTGGGCATATGATAAATGCTCAAATCCTTGTTGGATGATGAAGAATTAGTTTCACTGACCTACTGTCAGTCTTCAGAAGGATGATATCTACTAATGGTTGACTGGCTTCAGCAGCATGTTATTTGGCTTAAATAATTAAATATTCTATACAAGAATGCATCATTGTAAACTATGTATGATTTGTAAAGCCCAATAAAATCTATAAAGATGTGGATGGCCAATTTATTTAAATGAGCATATCTCTATCTTCATATTAATGTTTCTTTGTCAGAATAATTTCAGAACTTCAGTGCTGTAACGAATCTTTATGTCAAGCAATTGCACTTATGATCCTGGAAAAAAATCTGAGACACCACTTAGTCTATGGATCTGGAGATTTGCATCCATGTAAAGTAGTAACTCTGTCTTCCCTTTCTCTCTTCTAACCCATCTTTTGGTACATACTCTCTTTGCCTGGCTTCCTCTTCCCTTTCCAGTTGAGGATGATTCTTGCTGGGAAATGTAGACTTCAAATAGAAATCAAGTAGCTCTGCCTTCTCTTTTTCATCGGGTAACGTTGCATAATAGTCCCCAAAGAGCACGTATATTCTGTTCCACATCTTCTTCCCACAAAATGTAGCTGAAGAAGTCTTGTCTTTAGAAATATAACTTCATTTTCTCCTGAGCTCTATCCTTTTAAAACTTAGAGGTTTGTGATACCCTTTGGTGTTCATTCTTAGTCATATCCTCCTTTATTCCACCTTCTATTCATTTTAAATCTGAGCTAGCTAGTTTCTTTCACGAATGTCTCACTTCTTTCTTAGAATTTTAGAGTCCATAAAATATACGTACAATGTGTGTGTGCATTTTTAAAAAATGCTTACTATTTACCAAATACAGTGCTAGGTATTTTACATGAATTTTTAAGTTAATTCTCCCAAGAAAACTATGTGGCATATATAATTACTATCTCTGGTTTTTTTTTTGTTTTTAACAAGCTCAGAGGTTAAGTAATTTTCCCAGGCACTTTGTGTTTTTCCTTACTATCCTCACGTTGCAAAGGACAGCCGAGATTTAGAGAGGTTAAACATTTTGCTCAATGTCACACAACTAGCAAGTGGCACACCTGGGATTCAAACCTATATTTTTCTTGAGTCTGTAGTCAGAGCTCTTACCCCCATGCTATAACACCCCCCTTTCCTTTGAAGCTTTGACATCTGCTTTCTTAAAATCTTCAGCACACATCGGCCTCTGCCCTGTATTGTCTTTCCTTACTACAAATTCCAAGATGACACGGTAACAATTCAGTTCTTCCTTGTTAGAGAGAAGCTGGTCCAGAATAGCAGTCTCTTTGCTGTAGTTTCTGTTATTTCAGAGATGATACTGTCAGTGAGGTAAGTAAAACAATTTTTAATCACTTAACTTTGAGCTGTAAAAGAATCCTAGTAGATGTCAAGAGAGTTGAGATTCCTCATCAACATAAAGCTTGCCTCTGTGCAAGTTTTGTCATGGAGGCAGACCATTATTTTAGCATATGATAGTTCCCTAAGATTGTGCAGGAAATCAGATGCACAGATATTAAATAGCAGACTTGGACATTATAATGGAGGAGTACTCTGTTTCCAGAATAATAAAAAAATTCTTAATTATTCCACAACTTTTAGAAAAAAAAGTTGATGGTTGTTCTCCTTCTTTACATATTTTAATATATTTTTTTCCTTTACAACAAAGCATCAGCTCGACAGCTTAATCCCAATGGGCTCAATTGATAGCAAAGAATTGCTATTTTTCAAACAACTTATGGCGTCAATCTTTTTTAGTTGTACTAAGCTTATGAGAAATATACTACTTATCAGTAGCATTGATACTAATTATTCTCAACAACTTCAGTTTCATTTTCTAGAACTTATTTTTAAATATCTCTTGGCATCCTTCTGTAAAAATACTAATTGTGATCTGACTATATGAGTTAGCTCCTTCTCCCACACTACAGATGCAAACTGATTCCCAATCACACACACCTGTCACAAATTCAGTTCCCTCTTATGACGGTACAGTATTAATCATTAATATATTTCCAAGCATGGGTCCTTGCATCTGCTCTAGTGAAGAGGTACAGCTCATTTAGTATTGTTAACATCAATGGCAGAGTTACCATATAATATATTGCCTCCACTAGGAAATATCTAAGAGTAAAAGGAAGCACTATTAATAATTATTTGGGAGTAACAGGTACCCATCAAGATTGCTGGGCAAACTGGAACTATTGTCACCCTAATTATTAGTGATTATATGGTTTCTCTAAGAAAAGTTTTTTTCTATTGTGATTCATTTATTTTTCTCAATGTGTTTAAATCTCTCTTGGACTTTACTAATTTTTGGAAATGAGTGATTCAAGAAATATGTTAAGGACCAGACTTTTTGAAATGCTCTTTAAAAGCAAACAAATACCATCCCAAGGGCCTCAGACTTTCAAAGACAAGGAACATTTGACACTTCACAACTTACTGGACAGAGACACTTTTTAAAATAAGGAATTGATTACAGTGTGAGAAGGAGTTAATTACTTCTTTCTTCATTCATGAGTAATTACCAGCTTCTTTACGTGAGGTCTTTAGGTTCTTTTGGGAAGCCTCTGTAACTTGGTCCAGTGTGGACTGTAATTTAAGGTTCTGTTACAAAAACGCACATCCAAAATTGACTAAGTAGTTAAGCCTCTTTTATGTAGCAATTTCTAAATTTCCAAGTTTAGGATAATTATTTATATTTACATATATAATCATAGAATATCTAAATTGATATGTACCCTCCAAACCATCTTAATCCAGTGGGTCTCCAACACAGCTACATAGCTGAATATTTGGGGAGCTTAAAAATTACTTTTGTCTTTCCTATTTCCAGCAATTCTGATTTAACTGGTCTGGGATGGGACCCAGGCATAGGCATTAAAAAAAAAAAAAAAGCCTCAGGTGATTTTAATGAGCAGTCAGGACCAAGAACCTCTGATTTCACTCAACTCTTTCATTTTCCATCTGAGAAAATGGAGGCCCTCTTACTGCAGCTGTCACTGTGGGTTAACAATCCAAATATCCCTGTGAATTGCGAAATGTTTTTAAAAGGGCTCTGTGAATGTGACATCACCTTCTTTACTTAGAACTGATCATAATTTTTATGGCTTCCAACAGATGTCTTGGTTTCTTGAATTATCCTTTCACGTCACGGGGCTTCTAAGGCACTTGCTGCCAAAGAGCCGGAAGGTATGTCTCTTTTTTTTCATTCTCCAGGTAGTAGAGCATATTTTAGCTTTTTATTTCTTGCCAGTACTTTTGCTTCAATTTCTTCCTTTATCTTTTTTGTCCACTGAAGTTTGTCTTCTAACACTTTAGATCATGTGGATTGTATCCCTGAAGATCTCAAAACTTCAAAAGTATTTTTCTTTTACCTTTATGCCTGAGTGATGGTTTAGCTCAGGGGTCAGCAAACTATAACCCATGGGCCAAATCCAGTCGGCTGACTGTTTCTGTAAATAAAGTTTTACTGGCACACAACCCCCTCCATTCATTTATGTATTGTCTATGACTGCTTCCAGACACAATAGCAGAGTTGTGACAGAGATTGTACGAACCACAAAGCTGAAGATATTTATTACTGGTCCTTTACTGAAAATGTTTCCTGACCCCTGGTTTTGCTAGTTTTAAAATCCTTGGGCTGCAAGCCATTTGTAGGCATTGTTCCCCTATCTTCTAATGTTAAACGATGCTGGGGGGATGTCAGAGGTCAACTTCGTTCCCACCCGCCCTTCCTTTACCCACATTAATGATTTGCCCTTTTTGTCTGGTTGCCCAAGAGATTCTATATCTTTGAAATCTAGTAACTTCTAGGCTATATCTTGGCATCAATTTGCTTGACATTTATTTTCTTGGAACACTGTACATTTGATTCTTTTTATTTTTTGAATGCTATTTTGATTGTATACAGAATTGAACATCTGCAATCCAAAGAGACCATTTATGAACATTTTCATTGAACTTTGACTGGCTTTTATGGTTCTTTTTCATATTTATTTCATTTTGCTCATATTTTTTTAGCCCTGTCTTCAGTACACCTTACAGTAGTCACAGCCATATCTATTCATTCCTTCCCTGACTCTTGCCTTCTGCTTTAAGATAGTCTTACTAAATTCTTGGGGTATATGGCAATATGCTTGATGATAAGTTTATCTATCTGATGGCAACTTTTTTTTGGTGAATGTTCTTCATCTGCCATTTTTTTTCTGTTTCTTTCCTCCTTTTTCTTGTAATATCTTTATGTAGTTTGTGTACAGATTCCTTTTTCATTACAAGTTATCTTTGAATGAGAAAAATTCTTTCTGGACTAGCTATTTGCAGGAGGTTCACAGAGACAGAACAATGCTGTATTTCTGGGCTATAAAGAATTCTTTCTAGTTCATAGTTGTGGTAGAGACTATTAATTGAATTCTCCAACATCCATTTATTTCTTCTATAATAACAGAAACCAGATTCAATTCATTGTCATTGTGCTCAGCTAAAACCCTAAAATTCCCAGCTTTCTTTATGACTTGTTATGTCCATGTGACTAAACTCTATCCAGCAATACGTAAAGCAAAAGTTCTGAGTGTGGCTTCTAGGTAAGCTCCTTAAAAGTGGGAGTAGAATAAGGCCTTCTTCCTTATCCCTGCAGTCAGGAATATGGATGTAATGACTGGTGTTCCAGAAGCCATCTTAAACCGTGAGGTAACCTTGAAGATGGAAGCCATGTACAGAGGGAAGCAGAGCAGGCAGTTAGGAGCTGCATTCCCTGGTGACACCATGAAGCTGTTGTACAAATCCTATTTTTGAAATTCTTTTAAATGAGAGAGAAATAATCACCTATTATGTGAAAGCTTTTGGGGGCTTTTCCTGTTATATAGCTGAGCATAATCTTAACTGATACAGTAATAAAACTTATCAGGCAGGTTTGTGTGAATGATTGTGTGTATGTGGCCGTGCAAGAGAGTTGCTTTTCCCTTTGTTTTTTCACTGCTAGCAAAAGCTGGCAGCTGGCAGTTTACGTCTTCTCCACTGTCTCAGCTTCCTATTAAGAGGTCACATCTGTGTGGTTCTGCTTTCAGCCCCAGCTTCCCTACTTCTCTGAGCTGACAAATGAGGACCAAAGAAGCGTCCATCATAAGTCTGCATGTTACATGATCGTTGTTTAAAGGAACTGGTGGCTTCTGTCCTCGGGGTCTCCCATTTCTTAGGAGAACCAGTAATCTGAGGTTTTGCCTGAACTCTCAGGCAGGTCCTGGCGTTGTCTTCTCACCGGCATCCCTGGTGGTACCTGCATTTAGCATCCCCTTCCTTACATATCGTGGTTCAGATTTCTAGCTGTTTCCTAGTTTTGTCAAAGTTGGAGCTTGCATTCCTGTTTTACTTCTGTTCGTTGTTGCAGGGTGACTTTGGAGAAGAGAAGGGACACCAATGTCATTTACTCCGCCATTTAAAAACCAGAAGTCTCCTTGTGAAGAGTGGCCCCCGCTTGCCACAACTAGAGAAAGCCCTCGCACAGAAACGAAGACCCAACACAGCCATAAATAAATAAATTAATTAAAAAAAAGACTTTAAAGGAATTTTAAACTTACAGAAGAGTTGCAAAGACAGTACAGAGTTCCCTCATATCCCTCACTGCACATCCCTTATGATAACCGTCTTACACGACCGCAGTATAGTGATCAAGAACAGGGTATTATCACAGGTGCAATACTGGCAGCTAAACTACAGGCCCTATTTGAACTTCATCATTTTTTCCACTAATGTCCTTTTTTGTACCAGGATCCTAAGGATGATCCCACATTGTATTTCGTTTTTACTTCTCCTTAGTCTCTTCTAGTCTGTAACAGTTCCTCTGTCTTTCCTTGTCTTTTCTGACTTTGACATTTTTGAGAAGTACTGGTCAGTGACTTTGTAGAATGTCACTCAATTTGAATTTGTCTGCTATTTTTCCATGATTAGATTGAGGTTATGCAATTTTTTGGCAAGAATACTACAAAAATGCTCTTGTATCTTTCTCAGTGCATCCTATCAAGGGGTTCAATGATGTCGACATGTCTTATTGCTGGTGACATTTTTTACCATGATTACTTGGTTAAGTTGATGTCTGACCAGTTCCTTCACTGAAAGTTATTACAGTTCCCTTTGTAATTGATAAGTATCTTGGGAGAGATATTTTCAGGTATCTATTTCTTCTCAAACTTTTGCCCAGTAATTTTAGCATCCATCAGTGTGTCTTCTCTGCAGCAATTACTGTGATGTTTGTCTAATGGTGACTCTAATATTTTCCTCTTTCCTTCTATGTTTATCAACTAGAAGCTACTGTGAGAAAGAGCTATTGCATTCCCCCTTTTATTTGATTATTTATTATATCTGTATGGACACATGGATATTTATTTTATTCTATGGATTAAAATCTAATAATATCATTATTTATTTTGTCATTCAAATTATTCCAACTTTGGTCATTGGGAACTCTTTGAGGTTGCCTCCTGTTTTCTTCCACATACTGTCATCTTATATTCAACATTTTCTTACTTTCTGCCACCACAATAAGTTCCAGGATCATCTTGTGTTTACCTTGACCCTGTTTTGAAATCAACCACTTCTCCTAGGAGTTCCCTTCTTTGGAGAATGGTGTTTAGAGACCAATATCTGGGCAATGAGTGTGTTCATTATTACTGGGCTATTATTGCTACGAGGCCCTCTCCGCAGACACAGCTAGAAAATATTATACATATGTATACGAACCCCCATATACACATATATCTATATTTCTTTATTTATCTGCTTGCATTTATATATAGCAAAACCTGTGAGTCTATGCTGATACCTCTGATTCCAGTCCAAAACCACAGGGTTAATTCTAACATCCCCTCTTTCCTTATTTATAAATTTTTTTCTCAACAATAAGAAACCCAGCTCTCACCTAAGTGTCCATTGACAGATGAATGGATAAAGAAGATGTGGCACATATATACAACAGACTATTACTCAGCCATAAAAAGAAACTAAATTGAGTTATTTGTAGTGAGGTGGATAGACCTAGAGTCTGTCATACAGAGTGAAGTAAGTCAGAAAGAGAAAAATAAATACCGTATGCTAACACATATATATGGAATCTGAAAAAAAAAAAGGTTCTGAAGAATCTAGGGGCAGGACAGGAATAAAGATGCAGACGTAGAGAATGGACTTGAGGATATGGGGAGGGGGGAGGGGTGAGATGTGACAGGGTGAGAGAGTGTCATGGACATATATACACTACCAAATGTAAAATAGCTAGCTAGTGGGAAGCAGCCACATAGCACAGGGAGACCAGCTCGGTGCTTTGTGACCACCTAGAGGAGTGGGATAGGGAGGGTGGGAGGGAGGGAGATGCAAGAGGGAGGAGATGTGGGGATATATGTATATGTATACCTGATTCACTTTGTTATACAGCAGAAACTAACACAACATTGTAAAGCAATTATACTCCAATAAAGATGTTAAACAAAAAAGAAACTCAGCTCTCATTACCCACAATTTATCTACTTATTTGTTCAATTCTAGTGTATACATAGTTGTTTCAGAATTTCTAACCCATACCCTTGTGATAAACACTTTTACTAACTAGATTACAGCATTTATGCACAGTTTTTTTTTAATTTAAGGTAAATTACTTAGTCTCCACGATTAAATTTCTAACATTTTCCAAATAACTGGTAGAAAGTATTATACAGCATATAGATGCAACTCAAAACATACCTTTTTAAAAAATTGCTTTCTGGCAGAGAGAGATTATTGTTTGACATATGTTAGGATCAAGTTATAAATTTCTACCTTACTTATGTTTGTCAGTTGCAGTTTGACTTTCTTTATGGTGCTGTTGTTATGTAAAATGTTTTAAATTTTTTATGTAGAATAATTTATCAACTTTACTTTTTTATTGCCTCTGGATTTTGAATCATCTTTAGAAAGGCTTTCCCTACACTGAGGTTAAAGAGGGACTTACCTATGGTTTCTTCTAGTGCTTGTATGATTTCATTATTTTACATTTAGAGACCTAATCCACTTGGAGTTTATTAATATGAATGATATGAGATATGGATTTAATTTTGCCCATGGTTTCAAATGGCTACCCAGTTGTCCTAGCACCATTTATTAAAAAGTGTCCATCTTTACCGCAGTGACTGGAGATGCTGCCTTTATCACATACTCTTCATATTTTGGGATCTAATCCTGTTCTTTTTCACTGGTCTATTTGGCTATGCATGCACCAATTCCAAACTATTTTAATTATGGAAGTTTATATCATTTTAACATACAGTAAGGCTAATTTTCCCTTGTAATTTTTCCTTCTTCAGTGTTTCTTAGCAATTCTTGCTTGTTTTTTTTTTTTTTAACATTTTTAATGGAGTATAATTGCTTTACAATGGTGTGGTAGTTTCTGCTTTATAACAAAGTGAATCAGGTATACATATACATATATCCCCATATCTCCTCCCTCTTGCATCTCCCTCCCACCCTCTCTATCCCACCCCTCTAGATGGTCACAAAGCACCAAGCTTGGTGTCAACTTGTCTAACTCTATAAAGTAGTTTGTTGGTATTTACATTGGAACTGCATTAAAATTTATAAATTAACTCAAAAAGAACTGACATCTTTATAATGTTGTTACCTTAAGACAGAATAGGAGATGTCTTTTCATTTATTCAAATCTTTTTTTAGTCTTTCAGGAGTTTTTTTTACAATTTTCCATGGAGTTTTTGGTTGATCTAGAAATGTGGAAAGACTATTCTAGACCATAAGTGTTCAGGAGAAAGGAAAAATAAGAGACTAGAAAATGTATCATAGGGCTTCCCTGGTGGCGCAGTGGTTGAGAGTCTGCCTGCTAATGCGGGGGACACGGGTTCGAGCCCTGGTCTGGGATGATCCCACATGCCGCGGAGCGGCTGGGCCCGTGAGCCACAGCTGCTGAGCCTGCGCGTCTGGAGCCTGTGCCCCGCAACGGGAGGGGCCGCGATAGTGAAAGGCCCGCGCACCGCGATGAAGAGCGGTCCCCGCACCGCGATGAAGAGTGGCCCCCGCTTGCCGCAACTGGAGAAAGCCCTCGCACGAACCGAGGACCCAGCACAGCCAAAAATAAATAAATAAATAAATAAATAAATAAAATGGAAGGTTTATAAAAAAAAAAAAAGCCCATGTTTCAAAACAAACCATCTCTATAAAAAGAAAAAAAAAGAAAATGTATCATAATCTTTTAAATCCACCTACATTGTCTCATTGATCCCTACAACTACCTGTAAAATAAGCATCAGTAGCCACATTTTACAAATGGTTACAATGAGCTTCAGGTAATAAAGTTAGAAAGTGGAGGGAGAGTATAAATTCATTTGTCTGGGTCTCTCCCCTTCACATAGTATTTGCAAAAACATGCCAGGTGATGGAACATCTAGGGTAGGAAACATTGATAATGGAGTGTGGAATCTTCAGGAGGTTAGAATGATGGCTAGCCTAGATCTCACATCGGAAGCCAATGCCAAAACCTCGTATTCAGTTCCATGCACTTCACTTTTATAGAGACATTGCTAGGCTTGGATAGCAAAAGATTTCAACCCTCATGCTAAAACCAACTGATTAATCATAGTGGCCTAGAGTGCTGTGTTGATGATGTATTGAGATGAATTATGAAGCTTCATCTGGGCACAGTGGCAAAGTGTGTGGGGATCAATTAGCAATGTCTTCCATGAGTATGAAGACAGGAAGGAGGGCATGCCGACAACCTATTAGCCAACCTTGGACTGTGCAATATGTCCAAAAGAAAAGACATCTGTTTTGGAACTTATAAGCATGTCACAGGATGGGATGTTTAAAATTCCAGGGCTGGGAGGGGGGAAAGTTTTGCTAGCTACATTTAAACGCCAGAGGGTCAACCCAAATTCCATAAAATGAAGAACTTTGAAATAATTTGAGTTGGATGAATATGGGAAAAATGGCCTGGAAATGTTCATGTAGTAGCTGACTTATTGTGACATAGACATTGAGAGTTCAGGCTTTGGAAATGACAAGGTTGCAGGTTAGTTGTATCTAAGATATTAGACAAATCAAATTAACTCATTATATACACTCTTAAACCCATATAGCATGGTGTAGGGCTTATTGGTGCTGTAATTTTACATTTATTTATGTGATCCTTTGTTCAAAATATGTCTCCCTCACCACATGGGCTCCCCAATGATGGCGGTGGCTATTTGTTTTGCTCACGGTACCTGGAACAGAATAAATTCTCAATGGATGTTGGCTGAATAAATGAATGAACGCATACAGGCTTGTCACTCTTCAGTTGTTCCCTTCTGGGAGCCACTATCAATTTGGTACTCAGGTCACCAATAACATTTGCTCTAAGGTGTCATCTTATGTTGACCAATAGAAGGGGTCCCAAGAGACACATAAGTCACGGAAGTTACACTCATGCTTTGTGTCACTGAAGCCAGTTTCATTCATGGATTCAGGGAGGGGTGAGGCAGGGGAAAAGCGAGGTTGGGAACAAAGGGGAGGGATAGGTGGTGGTCTCTTGATAGTTGTTCCCACAGACTTTGTACCTCGCTTTTGTAAGCCTCATCACACTTCTTATTACTTATTGACTATTGTCTTGTTCAATGTCTTATTTTCCTGTTATACAATATCTCCCATGGGGGTAAAGACTATGTCTTTACTTATTGCTATATCTCAAACACCTAGAATAATGTCTAGTACATAGTAGGTACCCAATAAATATTTGTCAAATGAGTAAATGAATAAAATGTGACCTAGAATCTTTGTGCCCAATGAAGTAGTATGTGAAATGTAAGACACATAATACACAGTCTCTGCCTTCAAGTAGCCTACAGCCTAGGTGGATACTTAGGAACACACAAAACTCTTAATACATACATAAAAAGGCTTTGAAGCAGGAATGAATAAAGTTTAAACCTTGGCCCCAGAGAATTGCCTGTGATCAGCACTTCAGTGGCCAATAAAAATTACTCTGATACTTTATGGCGATTGCAATAAAATATACATGTCCCTACCTTTTCTCATTTCATCTTCTAGTACTAAAAGAACACAGGACTGAAATTAGTCCAGGATATAGTCTCTTAACCTCTCTAGGGTTCAGTTTCCTCATCTGTGAAATGTGAGTGGGGTTGGACATTGGAATGATGACTGATAAGAAACTTTCTCATAAAATTCTTAGAAAATCTAAGTTGCAAGGTAAATATACGAAGGGGGTAGGTAAGCAAGCATCTTCAGCCCAAAGATGTTTCAAAAAATACATCATCACAAAGCAGCCAAAAAAATGGACCATATCTCATATTGAACTATGCATGAACTTAAAACATGTAAAAGGACTATTAAATTTTTTTTCATACAGCACAAAATAAATCCCTGAGAAACTAAAGAACAATGTCTTGGCTAAAGAAAGGATTATTAGTATTAGTTGAACTGTAAATATTCAGGAATTTAATCTTGATTACAGTTGAATACAAAGAGGACATAAGGAATGGCACAGGCTGCTATCAGTCCAGAGACAGTGTTGTACTTGGAGCCATGAGAATTACGTGTGAGCGGTCAGGGTGCTGAAAAAATGGAACTGAAATTGGCTGTCAAGAATGCATGAATGATTAATATGTAAGCGCAGTGATGTGGATCGGAATATATTGCACATTCGATTGAGTGGAAAAAGTCTGTGTGTGGGGTGTGAGGGGGGAGGTTTCCTAGTACCTACATATGTATGTGGGATTGTTTTAATAGCTTGCATTAATAGACACTAGCCAGATTCATTAAGAGGTTGTCACCAAGACTCATCAATTTTTCTTACATTTCTTGTATCCATGTTTCTTTTTCATTTCCTCTGCCTTTTCCGTAGTTTAAACCCAACATTTCATGTCTTGGCTATTGCAATGGTCTCCCAATTAATCAACATGCCAGCCTTCACCAAATCAAATTGACCACACCTAAAACCACCAAGTCAGTATTTCTAAAGCATCCCTTTAATTATGTCACTCTTCTATCTCAATCTCATATTCTCCTTCTCCCTACTCCCACAAAATTGCCCAGAATAGTGGTCTTCAAACTGTCTTCTAAGGACCATTCATAGTATGCTCCGTAAATAATAGTGTTTATTTTTACTCATCCATTGTCTTTCCAGCATCTAGCACAATGCCTGGGACAGGATAAGTGTCCAATAATAATTAGTAAAATAAATGAATAAATGAATGAATAATGAAGTGACTCATTGGTTGCTGGGAAATGGAATTAAAGAAGACCAAGAGACTGGATTCTGGGCCCCTACTTCCTCTCAAATCAGTAGCTCCATTATTATCTACTAATTATGTTGGTGTTCCCAAGTTAAGTTTTGTTTGAAAAAGAGTCCGGTTGCCCTAAGCATTTGTTTGAAAATCAATGAACTAGGTAAAGACATCTTATCTCTTATATCTGACATTCAAAATCCCAAATTAATCTTCTAAAATTAAATGTAGAGGATATCATCATTTTTTGCTCAGCAACCCTCCCCCATACCCCATGGCTCTATGGCTGCCACGTTTGTTCCTATATAATCCTATCCCTGAGAAACAGGTTTTGACTCAAGTCTGGCCAATTATAATGCTTGGACATCCAGGCCAGAGTTGATTTGTGTGGGGGTGGGCACCTGACCCCAGCTGGGCTCTTCATTATCCTTTCCTGGGGTTTCAAACATTTTTTAAAAATCGGAAACTAAACAATAACAATCTGTCCATTTCTGTGGTGAAAACTGTGAGAAACGCTTCATGATCGGGTTTCCCAATATCTGAAGAAAGTCAATTTGGAGTGGAAGAGATAGAAGCAAAGACGCAGAGAGAAGGGGAGATGAGAGACAGAGAGAGAGGATCCTGGTGGCCTTTGAGCCCTTGGTTCTATATGTTTCTTAGGCTGTCAAAGGTTGGGTTCTATGGAATCAGACCCTGAGATGGAGTTTGGGGTGCAGGGTATTTATTAGGAAGCAACACTCATAGAAAGGAGGGGAGGAAGCAGGATTGGGTAGAGGGAGAAATTGAACTGCAGCGCAGGTCTAGGAAAGCTTTGGCCAACCCCACAGAGAGCTCTGCAGCATACACAGCCCATTGGAATTGTCCTGCATGGGCCGAGGTAGTCTGGTCTTTATACTCCCACAGTGACCAGTCACTGAAAGTGGGCTGCCCAGGGAAGGATGTGTTCTTGGGTGACACAGCTCTGTAGCTGAGGCAAACCCTGAAGAAGTTGACAGCTGAAGGCTCTCTACTGACCACACAGCTAGCATCTGGGGTAACACACCCTTCTTTGAGAGGGATCTGGGCTGCACATCTCCTGCCCACCAGAGGCCCACCTTCAGCCTACCTTCCTTCTGTTTAATGTTCAACTCTTTCGATTATGGGATGCACTCCAATATGCTTACAGTACATTTCGATTTTTGCCAAATCAAGGTCAAGTTAGGTTTTTACCACTTGCCACCAAGAAAGTCCTAATGTCCTCCAGCCAGATCGTTCCCCAGAATGCCCTCTCTAGTCCTCTGGCCTTGAAATGCCTGTATTTTTCTTCTCTACCCACTCACTCGTGCAACGAAAGTTTCCTGAGCATCCACTATGTACCAGGCAGGAATCTAACTCCTCCCTTTCCCAAAGCTCGAGCTGCTGCCTCATGGCCTTTAGAAAGCTTCTCGACAGATGGCCCCTCAGCTAGTTTGCCTTCCTTTGAACATCAATTGCATGCATTGCCTTGACCATTCACTCAGCACTACTTTGCCTCTCCCTGGACCACTGGCCTCTGGGGAACTGTTGTTGTGACACTGTTCTATGAAGTAATGGGCCTCGGTGAGGAATGGGATGAGAAACTGCCCATGAGACTTGTCTCAACCTCTGTTCATTACATTTCAGTGTTCTTTGTATGAGACTCTCAGGGGAAATTTCTTTCCTATCTCAATCTCAGTAGCATGTGTGCTTCTGAATAACTGCTTGGTTTTTATCCCACCACCCTGTGAACTGTGTAACTGGCTAAATTTCTCTTTTCACACTGGTTGCTAGAGAGCTCAAGGCAAATCTGTTATACCCTCTTAGCAAACGAGTAACATTTGAATGTCCATGTCACTAACTGTTGCCTCCAGGTAACTGAGGCTGAGGACTTGTTTTATTTGTTTAGTTGGGGTTTCTTAAAGATAGAATCTGAATGCCTTCAGGCCAGGCATACAATCTCTTGGTTGTCACAAACGCACCCACTGTTGACGTATATACCACTTGTCACTTCACATGAGTATGCTACCTGCTGGCTCCCCGAAAGTATTTGATTTTATGATTCTTCATCTGTGGTGTGCATTTAAAAAAAATTAATAGAATGTTTTATTTAATCTACCATATCCAAAATATCATTTCAACTTGCAATCAATGTTTTAAGAAATATTAATGAGGTTTTTGTTTGTTTGTTTGTTTTTTCGAAGCCTTTGCAATCCTGTGTCTTTTTCTTTCATTGTGGTAAAATTTACCATTTTAACCATTTTAAATGTAGAGTTCAGTGGTATTAATACATTCATGTTGTTGTGCAGCAATCACGACCATCCATCTCTAGAACTTTTTCATCTTCCCAACCTGAAGCTCTATGCGTTATGCCTCCCCTCAGCCTGTGGCAACCACCATTCTACTCTCTGTACCTACGAATTTGACTAAATACCTCATGTAAGTGGAATCATACAGTATTCATCCCTTTGTGTCTGGCTTACTTCACTCAGCATAATGTCTTCAAGGTTCATCCAACTGTAGCATGTGTCAAAATTTCCTTTCTTTAAGGCCGAATAATATTCCGTTGTATGCATATATCACATTTGTTTATTCATTCATCTATGACCTGCATTTTTATATTAGCCTCATTTTACGTTGTTATGGTTGCTTTTTCTAGATAAACTGCCTTTAATCCTTTTCTGAACAGAGTGCAGCATAGCTACATTCATATTTTTCATCCTCAATCAGACCATAAGCTCCTTAAAGGCAGTGCCTAGCACAGGCTTGTCACAAAGGAGATGTTTGATACACGTATTCTAGGCACACATCACACTGGCGTCTAACCTGGGGATGAGGTGACTATAGAGGGGAAGGCAGAGGAGGCCCTGAATGTTAGCTTGGGTGATGTGGGAACAAAACCAAGGGCAGCCTTTGGCCATCTTGTCTATGTGACTCATGATCCTGCATTCACTCTGCTTCCTCCAATAGCTTTCCATGATGGTCTTAGGAATAGCATTAACATATATTACCTTAAAAATACAGTCCCTCGGGTAACTGCAGGTGATTGGTTCCAGGACACCTCTCGGATACCAAAATCCAAGGATGTTCAAATCTGCTGCTTTAATGCTCAGACCTTTCCCAATATTCAAAGTCACTGAGAAATGCTTTTAAACTTTAAAAAATAGAGATACAATTCCATGCTTTGGGGGAAAGCCTTTAATCACCAACCTAAAAAAAGAAGCTTTGTAAAGAACCTATATAGAGAGCCAGGTTGTGCCAGAAAGCGACGTTATACAGGGTCGCTGGCTTCTCCATGGTATGGTTAAAGCATGTTAAAAGTCTCCCGACCTGGGCTTCCCTGCTGGCGCAGTGGTTGAGAATCTGCCTGCCAATGCAGGAGACACGGGTTCGAGCCCTGGTCTGGGAAGATCCCACATGCCGCGGAGCAACTGGGCCCGTGAGCCGCAACTACTGAGCCTGAGCGTCTGGAGCCTGTGCTCCGCAACAAGAGAGGCCGCGATAGTGAGAGGCCCGTGCACCGCGATGAAGAGTGGCCCCCGCTTGCCGCAACTAGAGAAAGCCCTCGCACAGAAACGAAGACCCAACACAGCCAAAAATATAAATAAATTAATTAATAAATTAAAAAAAAAAAAAAAAAGTCTCCCGACCCCAGCTGAAGCAGGCCTGGCGAATTCTCCCACGCGTGGCCACACTTTTGATTGAAGGTATTAACTCCAGAAAGCTCTCATGAAAAGATTGCCAGGGTGGAGTGAGGCTGGGATAGAGATTCCCTTAGAATCCATTAGAATCTGGAGGAGTTGGAAGCTGGTTCAGAGGCATCTTATCCAACTAGTAGAGGCCAAGGGGACCCCTCACTGCCCGTCCCTGATCAGGTGGGCTTCGATCCTGTGCAGGAGCTGCTGCAGGATGGGAGCAGCCCACTCTTGGTTTAGACAGCCCTGTAGTTGGAAGGGTCTTTACTTTATTCAAAGCATCATTCTCTAGAATTATCTCCTTTGGTTCATCATTTGCCTTAACATACTGTGAATGAAAAATATTGCCTGCCATATCAGTAAACAAAGGATGTTGCAGCCATCAAGCCATCACGTTACAGCCACCCCGATGGTGAGCCCTGAGGGAGCTCAGGATAGAAACAGGATGCCCGCCATCAAATCTTCAGCCACTGCAGCCACCCCCAAAAATGCACCCTGAGGAGATGAGAAAGCACAGGATACTGGCCCCAGATAGCTGAGGTGCATATCCAAGGAATGATTTCAGTGAGCCCAGACTCTTGCATCTTTCCATACATAGAAAAGCGCTAAATTCCTTAACTTGAGGTATCCGGTTCTTTAATTAACAGTAATCTTTTGATGTTCTGACTACCTGGTCTTTGTTGCAGAAACTCCTATGTATCCTGGCTCCTCCCTGACCCCTTCAGAGCAGTTCCTCAGAGCTATCTGAGAGGCTGTGTCCCGGGCTTAAGTCCTCAGTTTTGTCCGCCAAATAAAACCTAATTCTCAACTTTCAGGTTGCTCATTTGTTTTCAGTCAACAATACATATGTCTAATCCTAGATGTATACACTCAGCTGGTCCTCACTTGGCTAGGAATTAGCCCTTGAGGGATCTGAAAATGGGATGGGGTGATTTTCATGACACAGGAGGAGTTTAGGCTACTGGAAGAGGCAGGTGGAAATGAGATTGGGCAGGGGTGACCTGCAGGAGTGAGGTGGGCAGCAGTTCTGCAGGGGCGTGGGCAGCCAGCTAGCAGCAGGAGGGACTTGAATGATACCTGGAAACAAGCTGAAGAAGAGTCCAGTGGACTGACCCTGCTTTCTCTGGGATCTCCCCCAGCCTGATGCCTCGGGCACCAGAATTCACTGGGCACTGGGCTAGAAGGTAGGAAACCTTAATCTGGTCCCAGCCTATCTTTACTAGTTCTGTTACTTTGGGAAGATCATTTAAGCTCATCATACCTCAGTTTCTCATTTGTAAAACTGGTTTAATAATACCTAATCTTTCTACTTTGTAAGAATGTCTCAAGGATCAAATGGGATAATGCACACAAATTTTAGTAAGGATGAAGGGCTTTAAAGCACATATATGGGGTAATATAAACTGTCTCTGCTTTGACTTTACTTTCCTGCCTTTAGTTTTCTTTGTATTACAATCTTCTGTATAATGTTAACTTGTTTGTACATTTTAAGGTACATCTTATCCTTTTTGAAAGATGATGTGGAATAAATATAAACATCCACAAAATAACTATTTAATGGATTGTTATGATTACTATTGTCTTGGGGAAATATACTAGGGGAATACATATGGAATATGTTATATAGGGAATATATTATACAGAGAATATGTTATGCATAGAACATATTATATATAGACTATATTGTACAGAGAATATATTGAGAGAGAATATAGAGTATACTGTATCATATTATATTATTGGTCTAGGCTTTTCTGTAAACAATTTTAAAGCACTACTTTCTCTACTAAATAGGAAACTTCTATTGAAACCCGTGCCTCACCCAGTTCTGTAAAAAGGGAAACTCACCGGGAGTTGCTGCAGAGTTGATGTCCCCAGGATGTGCATTCTCTCCCAAATCAGTACCAGGAGAGCCGTCTGCCTTGCTTCTGAGGTGAGGCCTGTCTGTGAGCGGGGTGCAGCCCACTGTGTGGCTTCCTTTTATTGTCTCTGTTTTACAATTGCCACCTGTAGAGTCCTCAGCAAACCTGATTGGCCTTCTCCATTCCTAACCACACCTGTGTGAGGTGAGGCAGGCCTGCTGCTACTGGGCAGGTGGTTAAATGAGGCCCTGGGAGACTTGTGTGGTGGGGGATACAGGCTGGAGGCAAACAGACTTGACTGAAGGCGGGTTCCACCAAGCATCCGGGGCCACACTACTTGTTCGGTCTTGGGCAATTTAAACTCTCTGAGTCCCAGTTTCCTCATCTATAAAGTGGGGAAAACAATAGCAGCTACAAAACCGAGTTGTAACAATAATAAAGGTATTAAACTGTGGAGCCCTAAGCTTAAAGCTTGACCCATATTATTGTTGTTAATAAACTATTCTCCACCACACCCTTTCATCTGAGTGAAGCTGCAACCCAAGCCTGGCTCAAGAGAAAATATTTTGTGTTACGGGAAAAGAGGAATTAAAATGAAATTTTCCCTATAATATTTGGAGTCTGTTTTCTGAACCTAGAAATTAAGTATTCTTGTGACCATAGTAGGTAAATGACAACACTATTACATCACACTGAACCAAAAAGGTGGCCATGTCCTCTTGTGTCTGACTTTAAAAAGCTGTGAGAACTAAGCCAGCTAGTTGTCAATCAGTATTCAGGCGTAGCTTGGGAATATGATTCACGTGTAGGCGCTGAACCCGACAGTCAGTAAGCTGAGCTTCAACAAGAACTTTATTAAAGAGAAACACCCCTCCCCCGCCCTCCACGGACATAGGGATTGCACCTTGCACTTTGTCCTTGCCCTTTTTATGCACACATTGTCGCATTTATAATTTTACTCAACACGGCTGGATGAAACTGGTCCTCTCTCAACTTACAAAGACCCACTTTACAGGAAATATAAGAGAAAGGCCAGAGTGTGATTTAAGGAGTGCTACCAAATGCATCCGCCTAGAACTGTCACTCTCCTGGCTATGCCACAGTTCCTGGAATTGCACCTGAGACCCAAACCTTTGGGTCCACCGGTATCTCCAAAGACTTTGAGACAAGTGCAAATATCATACACTGTTCACGATACACGGTAACAGCTATTTGCATGCATATCTGGCCCACCACCCATTGCAAGGCCCTCCATGAACTTTGCCCCACTCGCCCCTCCCACCTCTTCCTGCCCTACTCCGCCCCAGCTCGCTCTGCTCCAGCCAGCCAGGCCTTCCTGTTCACGGCAAGCAAAGCTCGTCTTGCCTCAGGATACTTGCACTTGCGATCACTTCTGCTTAGAACTTTCTTTGCTGGCTGACTCCTCCATCAGGTCTCAGCCCAAATGCCACCTTCTTAGCAAAGTATTTCCTTATTGCCACTCTGAAGCGGCGCACCTCGGCTTTTTTCTGTAACACTCCTGTTTTTATTGCCTTCATAGCACTTACCACTGTGTCTCAATGCTTTTAACTTCTGGGGGTGACTGAGTGACAACATGGAGAGGTCAATGCCATTGAAAGAAGGTACTACTTATCAATATATTTCCCAAGAGAAAGGGGCCCACCAGGCCGCATATATCTACAGAGGAAGCATTCACTTTTGCTCAAGAAGCAGAAGCAGGAGCGAGGGGAAGGCCCAAGCCTTTATTGGGGTTTCTTTGGGAAGGTCAGGGCAGGACAGAGCAAGTGGCTTAGGACTGGCTAGTTTGAATAATTCTGGCACGCTTTGGGCTATAGGTCTGGTCTCTAGCTGCTGGTCCCTGGGATGATTCAGGGCAGGGGAAATATTGACTTGCTGTGTGAGACAGTTAAGAAGGGTGCTTGGAGAGTATAGACTCAGGATCAGTCGGTTTGTGTATGAAAGGCGTGCTCCAGGTTGAGCCCTTTGCAATCTCTAGAATTGGTTAGCCCAGAGAGGGGCAGCCTCTCCCCACTGCCAGGAAGATTTTTAAGATATTACATCATAAGATGAGGTACTAATTTCCAGTTATAAAATAAATAAGTCCTGGGGATGTTAGGTACAGCATGGTGACTATAGTTAATAATACTGTAATGCATATTTGAAAGTTGCTAAGAGAGTGGATCTTAAATATTTTCATCCCAAAGAAAAAAAATTTTGTAACTATATATGGTGACAGATGGTAACTAGACTTATTGTGGTGATCACTTTGCAATATATACATATATCAAATCGTTGTGTTGTACCCCTGAAACTACTATGACGTTAAGTCAATTATACCTTAATAAAAAATTACTCAATTTTAAAAAGAAAAATATTATAAGATACAGAAAATAAAAACATCATTAATACATACTTCCTGAAATAATCTCATTTATTGATTTTTTTTTTTTTTTTCTGCCTACTCCAACAGAAGATAAGCCCCACGAAGGCTGGGACATTGTTCTTATTGTTCTTTACTATATTGCTAATGCTTAGTTAAATGCCTGGCATGTGGTAGGTGTAAATAATAAATTACAAATAAATATCTGTTGCATGAATGAACACATATGAGCTTCTAGAATCAGGAACTGTGTGGTCTTTACATTTGTATCTCTCTATCCCACCCCATCCTTACACTTCACCCAGCACAGCGCAGAATACATAGTATCTATCATAAGTAAAAAGGGTTGTTGAATTCAGTTGAACAGAGAATGGTAATATACCATTTTAATTTGTGTAGTTTCAAATAGTTTTAGCAAATTTATTCATGTGTCACAGGTAAGGTGGATGGAATGGCACAAAAAAATCATGAATTTTGGTAGATACGGTATTTGGAAGAAATAAGATAAAATAGATTCAAGACATATGCCCCCTTTAGTCAGGGATTAGCAATAGCACCTTCAAATATCAAGGACAACACATCACAGGTCATAATGACCCCCTCATCTCTGCATTCAGGAAGTATTTAAACTAACCGTTTAAAATACAAATGCAATACACCAAGACATTAAAAACATTTATCTCTAGACAGCAGGATTATGAGTATCTTTGTAGTTTTCTGCATTTTCCATATTTTCTACAATAAACATGCATGACTTTTTAAATGAGAACAAAAATCATTCACAAAGAAATTAACATTTCAGTTATATTTTATTCTGGCGTTTACCCTAGAATATGCCAACAGATTAATAGAACTAACAAAGGAGCCAAATTCTGCAGTGTTTTTTCTAGATCCTTCTTTATTTATGAATATCTCAGAATAAATGTGAATTCCTAAACTATCCTTCATGAAATCTATTCAGAGTTTCAATGAACCCCAGCTAACGAGAGCAGAGCACGTTACCATGTCATGCAAGAACAGAAAATAGCCTGGTAAATTCTCTATGTCCCCCTACTGATGTCAGCCCTGCCAACGTTCCTTACTGACGTCCTCAAAACTGACATTACCCTTTCATTGATGTCACTGAATCAGGAAGCTGAAAAGCTGTTGCAAAGTGACTGTTTCTATTGCAAAGGTTTAAAACTTCAGAGATTGAAAGGTTAAAGTTAAAAATATGTATTTTAATTTGAACAACAGATGGCCTTGGAGTGACTACAAGGCTGAATTAACTCTCGAGGTTCTATGGCTGTTTGTGAAAGGAAAAAAAAAAAAAAGACAACCAAAACCCTTAAAAAGCCCACACTAGAACACGCAGCTCAAGCACTGGTGACATCAGCAGAATCTCTCTGTTGAATTAGAGTCCCGAATTTGGCTGCAGAGCCATCTGTTAGCCTCCAGATAGAATAATCTTCTATGAAATTATACTGCATCATTTCACTAATGAACCTTTCCAATTTTTAGGGCTTCGGCCTCACAGCTAGCTCACCTCCTGCCATGGCTCCCTGAGCCCCTAAGATACACAGAGGGATCCTCCCTGCTAAAGTCTACCATGGAGCTATCCTTTAGAAAGATGTCTCCAGTCCTAGATCGAGTTCTATGGAAACAGAATGAGATGGGAAGTTGCATGGAGAAGGTTTATTAGGACATGCCCTTGTAAGGAAATGAGGAAGGTAGGATGGGGCAGAGGGGAAAGCTGATCTACAAGGTGGTTCCAACTCAAGCCTCAGTCATCCTATGGGGAGCTCTGCTGCTAGGAAGGCCTCTCAGATTATCCCAAATGGAATCAAGGAAGCCAGTCATTGTATCCACACATCAGCTGTCATTGGACACAGGCTGCTCCCTGTGAGAGAGCATCCCCTTGGCTGATAAAGTTCCCTGTGGCTGAGACAATTTCCAGTCAGAGACTCAGCCAGTATTCCCAATAGCTGAGGGATGAGCACCTTGGCCCTGATAGGGGGTCTGAATAAAGCACTCCAGTCTTTATTCCACCCCCATTCACCCAGACCCTTCAGTGACAGTGGCACCCATATCCTTGAAAGTCTTCAACTCCTGTGTTCCCTCTCAGCCTTGACCAAACTTCTTTCCAGCATCATAGTATCCTAGGGACAAACCTCAGTTACCCAGAATATTAAGGTATTGATTCAATCGTTTATTCTTTGAACACTACCAATCGTATGCTGAGGATGAGTCCCCTCTTTCAGGGAATTGCGGGGAGTAAGAAGTGTTAGACGAAAAAGGAACAGCATGTGTGGGCGCCTGTAGGCAAGAGGGAGCATTGATGAGTTCAGAGAACTGAAAATGGATCAGAACCCAAGAAGGAAGATGGTGGGAGCAGAGCAGAAGGAGATTGTGAAGGGCACTGTCTCCCACACGACCGAGCTTGGGATTTGTCTTGACGTCATTCCATCGTCCTTCCATTGCTTTGGCAAAACACTTAGGTGTCATTCTTGACTCATCTCTTGCACTCAGACCACACATTTAATCTGTCATCAAAACCTATGAGTTCCAAAAAAAGGACAACAATATTTATTTATTTACTTACTTACTTAAATATTTTTCCAACCCCTTCTCATCACTCCCATTACCCCCACTCTGGTCCAAGCCTCATCATTTCTTGCCTGGATTACTGAAATAGCTTTCTCATTGATCTCTCTGTTTTTGCCCTTGCCCCTTGGTAGTCCATTCTCAAGAAGCAGCCAGACAGATCTTGCAAATATATCAATTCAGATTTTCTAATGCAGAATAAAAGCCGAAGTTCTTAGTATGACCTACAAGGCCCGACCTACCCGATCTCCCTTGCCCCATTACGACTCTAATGTAGCCCCCTCTCTCGCTCTGCTCCTGGGCTTGCTGGTCTTCAACAAGCCAGACATGCTCCCACCTTGAGACATTCCTTTTTCCTTCTTCCTTGGATGATGCTCCCCAAACATGGAAAGAACTAGCTCCCTCACGTCTTCCATGTCTTCACTTAAATTCACTCTCCTAGTAAATCTTTCCCTGGCCACCCTATCTACAGTTTTAATCTTCAACCTCAGTACTTCATAGCGTCTTTTCTTACTTGATTTTTGTAATCAGCACTCTCTATTCATTGCCTCTTTCCCCTCCACCCCCCAACAAGACTGTGAGCTTCCTAAAAGCAGGACTTTTTGTGGAATTTGTTCACTATCACATTCCTAGCACCAACATCAGTCTCTGGCAGATGGTAGATGCCTCAATAATTATTGGATAAATGGATAGGGAGGCTTTGAAGATTTTTCTGGATGGTTGAGTAGCCAGATAGCAGGTGTAGCTTACTAGGCAATAAATCCTTTTATTTTAAAATTTGAACATGTTTAGTGGATAGCTTTCTAAAACATATTACACTATTATCTGCATTTTTGAATAAATATAATTAGTTCTGTGTGCTAAGTAGGGATGCTTTCAGAAGCTCTTGAGGTATTTGCCCCAGTGCTAAATGGCCTCTGCTTATTGTGTCTTGCGCCTGTGTTTTATACAATAGTTTTCCTCCTGTTTCTTCACTTAATAGTAGGCTTCAGCTGTCAATGTGCCTAAGACTTCTCCAACATACCAAACTAGACAAGAGCCAAAGACATTAGCCCAGCAATACTAACAATAACCAGAGAGTCAAAAGGTTCCCCAGTCAAGAAGAAAGCATAGAGGACTGGGAGATAGAAGATCTATCTAGATTCTAGCATAGTTACTAATAAGCTAAGTGATATGGGGAAGGGAGAGAGCTGATCATTATGGAGCTGTTATTTTATTTGATTCACACAATAACTGGATGATGGTTGTATCATTCATTACCAGCTTACCAACAACAACAACAACAACAAAACAACAAAAACCCAGACTATGGGAAATTAATCTGTTCAAGATTAGATGGCTTGCCAATAATAGACCCAGGAATGATTCCAGGTCCCCCGATTCCAAATACTATGCTCTCTTTACCATATTGAGGTAGATCACTACTTATTTCTTCATAAGAGATGGCTTAAATCAGAGCAATAGCAATCAAAAAGCATCTCATATACCATGGGTTGATTGCCTACAAGAATACTGGTTAAGAGAAGGGGTAAGTGTCAAGCAGACTCAGATTAATTTCTTGTTCCAACAAGCCATTTAAACGTTCTGAGCCTCAGTTTCCTTATTTGTAAAATGAGGATAATAATACTAATAGTAATAATAATAATACCCACAGCAAAGGGCTGTTGTGATCTCTTCGAGAATAATGCATGTAAAGCATTTTCCTTAGTACTTGGCCTATAATAAGCACTCAGTAAATGATTGCTTCATTATTATTATTGCCAAAGTAAATCCTTCCCCTTGACACCAGGTATAATCCAGCAAGCTTTTAGACCATTTGTACAGGTGACCTCAAAAGCTTAAGGGTAGAGAGTGAAACATAAGTCAGCTGTGCAGCACTAGAGTTAACAGAAAGGTGATGTCATCCTGGCATGACTATAAACATGTACAGAGTATCAAAATGTGGGGAGAAGCCAGCCATCTTACTCAGGAGGGATGAAGCCCTAGAGTCCACTGACCTGGGCACTTTGCTTTCACCGGAAAGCTTCCAGCCTGGGCTTCCATCAGGGTGGGTCGGAGCCGTCTCTTTTTCAGGCAGGACATTATATGGATTGTATTACATGGCTGTAAACTGATCAGTGCCTATTCCTATGCCGTCAAGCATCTGAGTTCAAACAATTGGACTATTTTAATAAGATTAGCAGCTTGTCCCCCCTCTTACATTTTTCTCTCTGCAGGATACCTATCAGTGTCCTTCAGAGAAATCCTTAGGAAAGTAGTAGGATTTCAGGATGCTCCACATCTTCCATCCTGAGGCAGACACAGCTAAAAAAGCCCTCCATGTCTGCTGCCCAGAACCACCTATGCCCTCAAAAAATATGCCAGAGAAAGCCCAAGTCAAGGGAGTGGTAATGCGGACAAGAGGCTTACTAGAATGAGTCTGTATTCTTGAATAGTAAACCTCACAACAGGTGTGTATGCAACTCACCCATGGACTGAGAGCCAAGCTCTGCCTCCAAAGGCTAGAGTGTAACAGATGGCCACATGCCCAATTACGTGAGGCAGAGTTTCATACTTATGTAAGTGTTAAGGGGTTGCTATGAGGGTTGTGGAATCACACAGACCTGCCTCTCAAATCTCAGTTGCCTTACTTACTGATTTTGAGAACTTGATGAAGTGAATTAACATCTCAAATCTTATTAGTTTCCTCCTCTTTAAAATGGGATAATGATACCTACCTGTGGCAAGTGGAACTAAGCCTAATTGCTTACTCACAAATATTGGATCCTCCAAGGATTATTATTGTTATTAGGTTCTTTCTGGTAGAGAGTAGGAGCCTGTAATAGTCACAGGTAGATGAGGGCTGTGGGTTTCCTCCTCCAAAATCTTTCTATCAGGGGCTACTTTGCAATGAAAGCAAATCTCAGGCCAAATTCTGCCACAGATCAGTAGGCATGAAACAGTCATAGAACCCATTCTGTAGGTGTTACAAAGTCTCAGCTGTCTGTGATTCTCTTTAGGTGACTGACACTTTTTAGAGGTAGAATTCTGCTTAAATTTCTAGTAGAAGCCAGGTAACAATAACTACTCTTCAGAATCCTAAACCCAGGGGTTCCTTTTTGAAGCAGTTGGGCTACTGGGTGACTAGATTTTTATATTCTATTTTAGTAATGGAGAGAGTGTGTCTGTATCATACTTTCAGCCAGTGCAGCATCTGCAACACTCCTCATTTCACCTCATTTCAATGAAAAATGATTTCTAACATCTGTTATGCTAATTTATAAACTTTTGGTGTTGACTACAGATCATGATAGTTAAAGGACTAAAGTAGTTTAGTAGTAACTGCCTCTGGAATGTGGGGTTCTAATAGGGTCTTTCAAAGGCTAACAAGCCATTCTTGAACTGTGTTTTCCTGATTAGAGACCTTTGAATATTAATCACCCTAAAGTGGTTTTAATTAGGGTAATTAATTAGCTACCCACAGGTATAGATTGAAATTAATTACCCCCCCACATACACACACACACTACTATCTACACTGATACATTTCAAAGTTAAAGACTACATAGACTATCTTATAGAATTAAACGATATATGTTAGGGACTTAGTGCCCACCAGGTACTAAATGATAGCTATTAACATTATATAAATTTATATTTCTAATAATAACATTACCAGAACCTGGACCAATTAAGGCCTTCCAACTTGGTGGTTGACTTAGTTGTAGAGCAAAGGCCAGTGGTGAGTGACTCTGAATTATGGAATGAATGATACCCTCTTGGTAGCCGCCAGAAATGCATTGATGGTGGGGGGAGGGGGAGTTTTACAAGGGATTGAAATTCTTGGGTGAGTAGGTGAGAGTGGGTATAGAGAACTTTAGATATTAATGCTCATGTGATATTAGTAGATACCACTAGGCACTAAACTCCATAAGGACAGGAAATTCTTCCATTCCCTGCCCCGTCCCCATCCCCACCCCCCACCCCCCGGCTACATCAGTGCTTAGAACAGTGCCTGGTATATTGTAGTTGCTCAAGAGATAGGTGTTGAATGAATGAATAAATTAGTTTTTAAAATCCAGTCTGGTTCTCTTGAGAATGTTCAGGGCTTAGTGCTGTGCTAGGTATAAAGTAGATGCTTAATAGATGTTTACTAATTAAAATGAATGACAAAATGAATGAATGAGCAGTCGAATGAACAAATGGAAGAATTCCATAAAGGATGTTAGCAAAGAAGATCAGAACAATGCTTCATGGAAATCCAGATATTCTGTATTTATAGCAACTTAAATGACCATATTTTAGATAAGATGGTGTGAGTATAGTGGTATTATAACCAAATGAATGTCCCTACTCGAAAAACACAGGTGAACAGATCCATATTAACCTGAAGAAAGAGCTCTGGTGTAGTCGATGGAAGGTTCCCTTCCAAGCTCATCATCATTTTTGTTTAGGGATTGTCATTTTCCTTTCTTTATGGTATTTTTTGATGAACAGAAGTTCTTAATTTTAATGATCAAATTTATCAATCCCTTTTTGGTTTGCACATTTTGTATCTTGTTTAAGAAGTCCTTCCCTACTTCAAGTTTAAAAATACATTCTTTTTATATTGTTTACTAAAGGTTTTAAAATTTTGCTTTTCTCATGTTACCAACCCATCAGGAGTTGACATTTTGTGTATAGTGTATAATTTTATTTTCCTCTTATACCATCATTATTCTTTTTTTTTTTTTAATTTTTTTTATTTATTATTTTATATTTGGCTGTATTGGGTCTTCGTTTCTGTGTGAGGGCTTTCTCCAGTTGCGGCGAGCGGGGGCCACTCTTCATCGCGGTGCGCGGGCCTCTCACTATCGCGGCCTTCTCTTGTTGCGGAGCACAGGTTCCAGATGCGCAGGCTCAGTAGTTGTGGCTCACGGGCCCAGTTGCTCCGTGGCATGTGGGATCTTCCCAGACCAGGGCTCGAACCCGTGTCCCCTGCATTGGCAGGCAGATTCTCAACCACTGCGCCACCAGGGAAGCCCCCATCATTATTCTTTAACTCATTATCTAGACACAATTTTATTCAGTAGTCCAATAACTGCATTTTATTATTTTGAACTAAGTTTTCAACTAGAGTTTTTTGGGGGGGATTGCATAAGAACATTACAGGCATAACTTGTTTTATTGTGCTTTACTTCATTACGTGCACTTAGCAGATACTGCATGTTTTACAAAGTGAAGGTGTGTGGAAACTCTTTGTCAAGCAAGTCTATCGGCGCCATTTTTCCAACAGCATTTGCTCACTTTGTGTCTGTGTCAAATTTTGGTAATCCTTGCAACAACTCAAATGTTTTTATTATTATTACATTTGTTTGGTAATCTGTGCTCGGTGATCTTTGATGTTACTATTGCAAAAAGATTATGACTTGTTGAAGGCGCAGATGATAGTGTTTTTTAGCAATAAAGTATTTTTAAATTAAGGTACAGTAGGTACATTTTTAGACATAATGCTATTGCACATTTAACAGACTACTGCATAACGTAAACATAACTTTTATATGCACTAGGAAACTAAAAAATTTGTGTGACTCTCTTTATTGTAATATTTGCTTTACTGTGGTGGTCTGGAACTGAACCCACAATATCTCCAAGGTATGTCTGTAATTTCATCCCCCAGACTAATGGAAGTGGGAGCCTGTGGTTAGGAATTTGGGGTGAAGTGTCCTCCCCTCCCCCAGCTCCATTTAGAGTCAAGTCTGAGACAGGCCAACAGTTTCTTCTTGTTTCAAGTTTACTTATTATCTAATGAGGATGTCAACCTTTGGGGTATAGGGTGCCTTCTTTATTTGAGAATTTCTGCTTTACTTTCTCATTCTGCTTTGTCCCCTTCCAACTTTTCACCTCATATGGGGCCCAATAAAACTAAGGCTTTGAGCCACCAGGAATAAGCAATCTCAGTACTAGATTATTTCTTTTTACTGTCAATTCTAGACTCAAGGATTTTGAAAATTCCCTTTAATTTCCTGACAGCTCATCCATGCATTAAAATATATTTTAACAATTTAATTCAAAGTTTTAGGTGTTCTGTACCATGAAGGAGTTTCCAAGGACCTAGTCTCTCAGGAGTCTCTATGATTTTTTGTGTTTGAATCTTTGATCCAGGTGGAATTAAGTTTTTAAATATTTAAGAGTGTGGTAGGGATCTGCTTTATTTTTTCTAAAGTCATCCACTTAACCCAATTATTTATCGAATAATTCACAAGATGGCAGTTTTAGAATGCAAAGAGTCAACATGCTATAGGAAAAAGAGCACTAATATAAACATGAATAAGACATAGCCCCTGTCTTGGAAGATCTTACGACTTCTATTATTACCGTTTGCCAATCTGCATTGGATATGATCAACTTCTTGTATCACCAGGGCAATATGTGCTAGAGATACCTCCATCTCTTTCTAGCTCAAAATATCTACAGACATACATATACTGCTGAGAGTATAATAGAGGATATATTAACAATTTTTTTCATGTTCATTGTTGTGTTATATACATAGTAGATGAGTTTCTGAAAAGTTGTATTTAAATCCTGTTTTGAATTTCCTTGACAAGTTTTCTATTTAAGGGAATTTTACTTTGAATTATTTTCAAAAATCATTTTGAAGAGTAAATGACGATTCCCTAATTTTTATATGATGCAAATAGAAATTTTCATTTACTAGGTTTCTTAATGCAAGATATACTTGCATAATTCAGGTCTTTTCTAAAAGAGGAAGAAAAATATAAGGAGACTAGAATTTTAAAAGCAAATCAATATGTATTTTAAAAAATGCTGTTGTTGGAATAGACTTAAAGATATTTCTTAAGGATCATTTACATGAATTCAATTTGCTTGCCTCTACACGCAAGGCAACATTTTGGGTGATTTTTTTTTTCAAAAGCTAATTTTTAAGCTTTGTAGGGAGGATGCCAAATGGTATTTTAAAAACACACATTTAAAAAAAGAAGAACGTGCAGTTTTGCCTGGAGTGCAGATGGAGCCTGTGTCAATTGAAGGCATTCTGCCTAAGGACACAGAGAAAATCACTTTTTCATAAAGACCATAAACTCCACTCTTATGTTTCTGTTCATCTTAATTTGTGGAAGGTGGGAAGGAATTAAATAGGGGCCTTAAGGGTTCAGCTGTCTTAACAATCTCATTGCTCAAGTTTTTTTTTTTTTTTTTTTATAAAGGAAATTTTTTTTTTTTTTAAGATATGGCAATTTATTATTTATCTTTATTTATTTATGGCTATGTTGGGTCTTCGTTTCTGTGCGAGGGCTTTCTCTAGTTGTGGCAAGCGGGGGCCACTCTTCATCGCGGTGCGCCGGCCTCTCACTATCGCGGCCTCTCTTGTTGCGGAGCACAGGCTCCAGACACGCAGGCTCAGCAATTGTGGCACACGGGCCCGGTTGCTCCGCGGCATGTGGGATCCTCCCAGACCAGGGCTCGAACCCGTGTCCCCTGCATTGGCAGGCAGATTCTCAGCCACTGCGCCACCAGGGAAGCCCATTGCTCAAGTTTTATATCAATTATGCTGTAAAAATTACTTGACCTTCAAATTAGTAATGAAAGAATATGATAATTTTGGGGTATTTCTTTTCACTTCTCTTACTGACTTGTTTCACTTGTGTACAGATAGGGCCTAATTCAATTTTATATTTATACCTGATGTATATCTTCTGTATCTCCTCACCTTGGCCCCTACAGCACACAGTACATTAATAATATTAAAAATGATGATAGTAACTCTCATTGTCAAGTGTTACCTTGTGCCAGGCATCATACTAAGGAATGCAGAGTCATCATTTCATTTAAACTGCAAAAGAGAAGTGAGGAACCAGGGAGTGTTTGAGAGGTAAGGGGCAGAGGCAGGATCTGAGCATGCGCATTGGCTTTAAATCCTTTCCCTTTACTACTCTGAGGATATTCTTTTTAAAAACGTGTATGTGAAACTGCTAGTGAGAAGATGAGGTAAATCTTCATTTATGGACAGAAATATGTCTATTACATATTGTTATATGCAAAACTCAGGGTATAATACAGTGCATGCATTAGGACCCCAGTTTTATAAAAATAAATTTGTGTATGTGCAAAAATGGCTGGAAAGATAGACCCCTATATGTTAATAACAGTTACCAGTACTTTTGGATATTCTTTACATTTTTGAATTTCATTTTTTAGTCACAGTTCTTTATTGCAAGCAACAATTCCGGAAAAAATAAGCAGCAACACATGGCTGTAAGTGGGATCTTTGGTTTTAATTCCATGTGCTACTGCATCACAACATACAGATTACAATCCATCCTTTTGATTATAAAGTCAATTCTCATATTATCATATAGTTGTAAAATTAACTCTCCCTGGTGATAATTTCTCATTAACTTTCTGTTTTTAAAAATGAACTCATTTTTGTCTGCCTTTTGTATCATTTTCTTTACTGTGGTGGTATCAAGCTACAGAAATCTCTGCACAAACAGGCCCATTCCAAAAAAAGGGAATTTACTGGCTCACATGCCTGGAGTGTAGATGTTCTCAGTGTCTTCAGGTACTGGACCTGCATCTCTGTGATTCAGTGGCCTCTGCTCTCCTCCCTGTGACAGGACTGTTATTCTCACCCTGGTTCCTCACCCTTGTATAAAAAGCCTGCAGGTATTCCAAGCTTCACATCCTTATCCCACTCTCTTAAGAGGGAGAAAGACCATCACCTGTGATAGCGTCTAAGGAACCAGCTTCTTTCCCAGGGAAGCCCCAGCACATGTCTCCCTGTTTCTTACTGGCTCAAATAGGGTCACCTGTATATTCCTGAGACAGTTACTAAAACCAGGAGCTGGAGATAACTTGAAGCTGGGGTGTGGGCAGCTCTCCAAAGGAAAATGTAGATACTTTGGTGGAAGAAGAGGAAAATAGAGGCTGGGGAGGCCACCAGCAATGCGCTATCCCATTCTCGTTGGCTTCCAGATGCTGGCCCTTCATAGCCACAGCCCCTCAACTTCTTGCTCCCCCAGTACACACGTTCAACCCTTCCTTACTTCATGTAGCAACAGCTTTATTTCACTTACCTACTCAATAATTTGCTCATTAAAGTTTTCATCTTCACATCAAGAACGTAACGTAACTTGCCTTTGGCCGCTACATCCAATTCAAACTCTGATATACATTTACATTTTCTCTCCCCAACCATTCCCTAACACTTGATAAATCCTCCTAAATAAAGTTCCCCTTTGAAATCATCAATGGTTCCCGGCTGCATAACAGGTAAGGTTCATTCACTTCATCCTGTCATTTAAAAATTTCAACAATCTGGCCTCATCTACAATTTAACTTTTTCTTTTGCCCTTCCCCTTAACTATTTCCAGAAAATGATTTCCAGTATTCCTTCTTTCCGCTAAGCCTTTGAAAACACTGTTGCCTTCCATCTGGAAATCCTTCTTTTCATAGATCTGGGTGATTAAGTAGCATTCCATTCTATGTACTTCTGCATACTTATGTCTTTTACTGTGTATTATAACTCTTCACTAAAATACAAGCAATGACCATACGTATATAAATGCATATTTAGTTGATCAATCTATTCATTGATCATGGCAATAGAAGGTCTTGCATGAGTAGGTGCCCACCTATCTCTCAGCCTCACATTACCCTCCTATTTCTTGCTTGCTACACCCTGCCGCACAACAAATGCCTAATGCTGTTTCATTTTACAAAGTCAACACACATATCCTCCTCCCCAGTATGTTCTTTCCCCACCTCTTGACCTGGATAAATCCTCCTCATCTTTGGCTGTTTCCTTGCATGTCACATCTTTAGGAAATCCTTCTCTGACTCCCCAAAGTAGGTTTGGTCCCCCTGTTACATGGTTTTATAGGACCCCTTACTCTTTTCTTTAAGATACTTATTTCAGTTGCAATTATTCATTTGATTATCTCTTTAATGCCTATTTCTCCTCACATACTCCAAGTGCCTAGGACAGTGGCTAATACTAGTGGATGCTTTATTCTTTGTTGAATAAATAATGGTGGGTACTTTTCCCCAATAATAGTGCTTTTTTTTAAAAAAACTAAACATCACTGGCTAACAGGCACTGCTTAATCTAACATTCCTTTTATCTATTGAAAAACAATGCACCCAAATCATTTCATTAGATTTAGAAGTCTTCCAGGAAAGAGACATAAACTACCAACCCTAGAGCTTTGAAAGTAACTTTACTTCCAGCCTCTGGATCACTTTCTCCTGTCCTTGAAAATGTCATTCACCTAACAGGTGAGTAATTCCTTTCATACCACGTTTAAGAAGAAACTCTCATTTGCTACTTTGTGTCCTGTTCTGTCTTTTTCTCAAGGACAACACATAAGATAATAGATTATAAATTTTACATGAGCACATCTTCATCATGGCGAGGCTTTTCCAATCAGTAGGATATAGATATAGATAAACTGGGCCATTCTCTTAGCTTCACATGGGATCTAATAAAATGCTATTTTTAAATCAAATATCAAAAATCCAATTAACCACTTAAGTAGACTCCAAAACTCTTTCAGTTTAGTGATTCTTTTTGAATATTTCAAACCCTACTTAGTCAAAGTCTTATACTATTTAAACTGAGTCTTCAGAGTTTCAGAATGAATTTTGGAGAAACTAATTTCAGGTATTTTCTTACTGATCCTACAATATCTCTCTATGAAGGCTATAGAGACATTTGCTGCTCTTCTAACTTGAAAAAAATGAGGGGATGGGAATGATATCAGTGACCCCATTCTTTTCACAACAATGGAAATATTCTAAATCTTCACCATCCAAAATGGTAGCACTAGCCACGTGTGGCTATTGAGTATTCAAAATGTGGCTAGCTCAACTAAGAAACTGAATTTTTAATTAAATTTAAATTTAAATAGTTGCATGTGGCTAGTGGCTAGTGTATTTCACAGCAGAGCTTTATTTGCTGTGATGGATGAATGGGATTCTGGATTTGTAAAAGGGGAGTCAAGAAGTGACTGTTGCCCACTCTCACCACTTCTATTCAACACAGTATTGGAAGCCCTAGCCACAGCAATCAGACAAGAAAAAGAAATAAAATGTATCCAAATTGGAAGGGAAGAGGTAAAATTGTCATTATATGCAGATGACATGATACTATATATAGAAACCCCTAAAGACTCACACAAAAAACTACTGGAACTGATAAATGAATTCAGCAAAGTAGCAGGATACAAGACTAACATAGAGCAATCTGTTGCATTTCTTTACACTAACAATGAAATATCAGAAAGGGAAAGTAAAAACAGATCCCTTTTAAAATCACATTAAAAAAATAAAATACTTAGGAATAAACCTGACCAAGGGGGTGAAAGTCTTATATGCTGAGAACTATAAAACATTAATAAAGGAAATTGAAGAGATTCAAAGAAATAGAAACATATACCATGTTCTTGGATTGGAAGAATTAAAATAATGTTAAAATGGCCACACTACCCAAAGCAATCTACAGATTTAATGCAATCCCTATCAAATTACCTATGACACTTTACACAGAACTAAAACAAATATTCCTAAAATTTATAGACCCAGAATTGCCAGAGCAATCCTGAGGAAAAAGAACAAAGCTGGAGGCATAACTCTCCTAACACATAAGACAAAAGATTATAAGTTTTACATGAGCACATCTTCATATGTGCTACAGTAATCAAAACAGCACAGTATTGGCACAAAGCTAAAGTAATCAAAACAGCATGGTATTGGCACAGAAACAGACATGTGGGTCAATGGAACAGAATAGAAAGCCCAGAAATAAACTCACACACCTACGGTCAATTAATCTTTGACAAAGGAGGCGAGAATATACAATAGAGAAAGGATAGTCTCTTCAGCAAGTGGTGTTGGAAAAGTTAGACAGCTGCATGTAAATCACTAAAGTTAGAACATACCCTCACACCATACCAAAAAAAACTCAAAATGGCTTAAAGACTTAAATATAAGACATGACACCATACAACTCCTAGAAGAAAACATAGGCAAAACATTCTCTGCCATAAATTGTACCAATGTTTTCTTAGGTCAGTCTCCCAAAGCAATAGAAATAAAAGCAAAAATAAACAAATGAGACCTCATCAAACTTATAAGCTTTTGCACAGCAAAAGAAAACATAAACAAAACAAAAACACAACTTACAGACTGGGAGAAAATATTTGCAAATGATGAGACCAACAAGGGCTTAATTTCCAAAATGTACAAACAGCTCACACAACTCAACAACCAAAAAACAAACAACCCGGGACTTCCCTGGCAGCACAGTGGTTAAGAATCTGCCTGCCAATGCAGGTGACACAGGTTTGAGCCCTGGTTCGGGAAGATCCCACATGCCGCAGAGCAACTAAGCCTGTGCGCTACAATTACTGAGCCTGCGCTCTAGAGCCCAGGAGCCAAAACTACTGAGCCCGTGTGCCACAACTACTGAAGCCCGCATGCCTAGAGCCCGTGCTCCGCAACAAGAGAAGCCACCGCAATGAGAAGCCTGCGCACCGCAACGAAGAGTGGCCCCACTCGCCACAACTAGAGAAAGCCCGTGCACAGCAACAAAGACCCAATGCAGCCAAAAATTAAAACAAAACAGAACAAAACAAAAAACAAACAACCCAATCAAAAAATGGGCAGAAGACTTAAATATACATTTCTCCAAAGAAGACATACAGATGGCCAATAAGCACATGGAAAATTGCTCAACGGCTCTAATTATTAGAGAAATGCAAATCAAAACTACAATGAGGTACCATCTCACAGCAGTCAGAATGGCCTTCATTAAAGAGTCTACAAATAACAAATGCTGGAGAGGGTGTGGAGAAAAGAGAACCCTCCTACACTGTTGGTGGGAATGTAAGTTGACGCAGCCACTATGGAAACAGTATGGATGTTCCTCAGAAAACTAAAAATAGAATTACCATATGATCCAGCAATCCCACTCCTGGGCATATATCCAGACAAAACTCTAATTTGAAAAGACACATGCACCCCAACGTTCATAGCAGCACTATTTACAATAGCCAAGACATGGAAGTAACCTAAATGTCTATCAACAGGTGACTGGATAAAGAAGATGTGGTGTATACACACACACATACACACACACACACACACACACACACACACACACACTAGAATACTATTCAGCCATAAAAAAGAATGAAATTATGCCATTTGCAGCAACACAGATGGACCTAGAGATTATCATACTAAGTGAAGTAAGTCAGAAAGAGAAAGACAAATACCATATGATATCACTTACATGTGGAACCTAAAATATGACACAAATGAACTTATTTATGAAATAGAAACAGACTCACAGACATAGAGAACAGACTTGTGGTTGCCAAGGAGGAGGGGGTTGAAGGAGGGTTGGATTGGGAGTTTGGGATTAGCAGATGCAAACTATTACATAGAGAATGGATAAACAACAAGGTCCTACTGTATAGCACAGGGAACTATATTCAACATCCTATAATAAACCATAATGGAAAAGAATATGAAAAAGAATGCATATATATGTATAACTGAATCACTTTGCTGTACCCCAGAAACTAACACAACATTGTAAATCAACTCTACTTCAATAAAATAAATTAAAAAAAAAAAAGAAGTGACTGATAATTCTGGTCCTCTTTCCCTTTTATTTCTTATGTAGGTGAAGGAACTATACTAAAGCAGAAACTTGTTTCTAATAGGACGCCCTGGCTACATGGGACATTCCATGCTGTAAAAATTACACAACACTTCATCTGAAACACTGAAAGATAGACCTCCACAAAAATAATTCGTTAAGCATGTTTAAACAGATATGTTCAGTTTCTTCTCTCTTGTAAGGCTCAGATGCAGGAACGTTTAAAGGGTTCCGAATCATACCAATAATATGAGCGTGTATTGTGGCTGAGTGTTTGTGGAAATATTGCACATCCACCTAACTCATCACCTGTTAAGTCACATCTTTGTTTAATTTTCAAGAATGAAGTGATTCATAGTCATTTCATTCATGGGAATTGGTGCCAGTTCATTTCTGGGAGTTCAATCACCAGCTTCTGGAATTGAGAGACAAGCATCTAATTTTAAACATATTATATACAGAGATTTCTGTCTTGTTTCCCCTAGGCAAAGTCTCAGTAATATCATATTTCATCTAATAAATCAATATCCAGAAGAATATTTGTTGATGTCATTTTTGTTATTCCCTGCAGATTTGATATGGAAAAATAGTCTGGTCATGTTCAAAGCAGCAGATTAGCATGGGCAGTGTCTTTCTGTCTGTTGTATCCCCCAATCCTCTGCAGCCACATTTGAGGTGTAGTTTTACCCTAGCATAAGGGAAATGCCTTTGTGAAAGGCAGAGGAAACTGGAAATTGATTCACTTAAAGCACTGATTTCATCATGTCCATGTTTAAGTTGTGGCTGCTGTTTGCTCTCCTCAAAAACAAGGCTGAAGTCTCAGCCTGCATTCAGAGCTCTCTGTAATCAAGCAAGCCAGACTTACAAGGTGAACCACACTGTAAAGGCCCATCTCTCTCACATTTAAAAATATTATCTGTATGAATTTTGATGAAAATTAACATCCAGGGCAACCTTGAAGGCAAACAGAGAAAGAGAATATTTCATTAAAAAGCAACATGCAGGGCTTCCCTGGTGGCGCAGTGGTTGAGAATCCGCCTGCCAATGCAGGGGACACGGGTTCGAGACCTGGTCTGGGAGGATCCCACATGCCGCGGAGCAACTAGGCCCGTGAGCCACAACTACTGAGCCTGCGCGTCTGGAGCCTGTGCTCCGCAACAAGAGAGGCCGCGATAGTGAGAGGCCCGCGCACCGCGATGAAGAGTGGCCCCCTCTTGCCACAACTAGAGAAAGCTCTCGCACAGAAACAAAGACCCAACACAGCCAAAAATAAATAAATAAATTAAAAAAAAAAAAAAAAAAAAGCAACATGCAGCATTCTGAAAGAGAAGAGAGGTTTCTGGTCTGGAGCAGACCATTGTTTGTTAGGAGCACAAAGCCTTTTCCATTCATGCTGCAGCTGTTTTCCAGGCTCCAGTTCTAATAACTCACCATGTACTTATTGATCACCTACTCTGGCCACAAAATTGGGCTCAGTGGTATAGGAGGATTCATTTTCAGCCTTGTTAATTATTTAAGCTATGCATTTCTAAAAATAAATTTTTATGAAAAAAAATTTCAAACACACAGAAAAGCTGAGAGACTAATACAATCATCCTCCAAATATCCATCACACAGAGTCAACAATTAGCAAACATTTGCCATGTTTGCAACATTTACCCTTTCCTGTTATAGCTATTGTTGCTAAATATTTTTAAGCAAATCCCACATTTCATGTCATTTCCTGACTCACTTGTACATATCTTCAAAAATTATTAGCATTTCCTTCCATAAGCTCAGTGCCACGATCACACCCAAGAAAATTAAGAATATTTCCTTTGCATCTTCCAATAACCAGTCCACATTCAGATTTCCTCACTTATTCAAAAAAGTTTAAAAAAATTTTTTTTTGCTCAAATTAGGAAACAAACAACACCCAAACACTAAATTAACTCAATCCAAAGCAAGTTCTACTTCCTATCTCTCTATGTATCTATTTATTATTATATTATGTTATATTAAAATATATATATAATTGAGATATTCAAGAAATCAGGTCAGCTGGCCTACAGTCCCTATACTCCCAAATTCTAAGTTTTTCTGTCTACTTCTTCATGGTATCATTTATTTTGATTCTTTATCCTTCTATTTTCAATAAACCAAAAGGTAGATCTAAAGACCTAATTCGATTTATGTTCAATGTTTTCTGGCAAGCATGCTTCAGAAGTTGTGCCGTGTGCTACACATTCTGCCACATCAGGCAGCGCACAGTGCTGGTTATCCCACTCTCTGAGCATCTTCCCTCTCCCCACAAAAATTAAGGGTGACCTTGGGTAAATCATTTGACCCTGCAGAGCCTCGGTTTTCTCATAGATGATGGAGATAATCATATTGCATAGTTTTAAAGTTTGTTGTAAGGATTAAATTATGAAATCTTTGTAAATATAACATGGTGCCTGGTACACGGAAACACTTAGATGTTAACTATTATTGTGAATAAGGCATGTAAAGTGTTTAGTGCAGTACCCTGGTCTGTGAGGTACTTGATACGATTAGCTACTATTACTGTCATTATACATTATTTTGGCTGAACAGATCAGAGAGATTTCCTTCGGTGGACCCTACTTGAAAGATGCAATGAAAGGGGCATAGACACTGACACACTGAGGCTCTGAGAAATCTAAGTATCTTTTTAGGACTAGATTAGAAGATTCAAGATGGCAGGAATTTACAAATTCTTATAATCATAGTATGTAGCCCAGTGCATGGCCCTCAATAATGGGTGAGTTAAAGAACCTGCACAAAACTCAACCTCAGACCCTTATTCTGGTCCCTTATTGCACAATCCCCTCCCCATGCCCCCTGTAATACCCATAGTACAACAAAAACTTTCCCCTTATTGCCAGCTCTAGACATTTGCCCTTGCTACCCCCACTGCATAGATACCCTGAGCCCTTTGCTTTTACCATTGTCAAATGGACCAGTCCTTCCATGTCTATTTCACACTTGTCTCCTCTTGGAAGACCTTTCTGAGATGATTTCACCCTATATCACTCTTTTCCTTTTCTCTTCATGCATGTCACTTACTGTTTGCCCACACAACATGCTGCTTATATTTTACAAATATGTAGATTGTCTTGATTCCCTCCACTTCCATCTTATTTCCTGCAATTAAATTCTGAACTCTGATAGCCAACATGACGTTTTCTTGCTTTCCAACTTCTTCTCTTCTCCAACACACATCCCCAACCCAAACACCTGGCCCAGGAATAGAAACATGGTGGAACTTTATATAAATACTCTCTACTAATTATGCACTTCCTCATTATACCTTTCCAATGCACTTAGAAACTCAAAGTCATCAATACACTGCCAGGATGAGGTTGGTTGCGGCTCTGTGCTCAAAAGTGCCCTATGCCTACCTTCCCCATCACTTACCATACTGCATGACAATGGTCTGGTTATATACCTGTGTCCCCATCACACTGACACGGTGACAGAAACAGAGACTATGGGTGTTCATCTCTGTTGCCCCAGGAACAAGTGCAGGGCTTGGCACATAACAGATGCTCAATCAATCAATGATGAATTTAAGAAATAGTGGGTCGCCCAATTTGACAAATTCACTTTTGCCCAAAAAAGAATTTTAACTGATTTTTTGACTGATTTAGTCAACAAATTAAGATGTTTGAATCAGTTACATATGTAGGCCCAATCCTCATGAAAATATGAAACTTATTCTTAGGAAGCAGATAAAATTAGACCTAAAATTGAATTGGAAAAAAAATTGAAGGAAGGCATTGACTACTAATGGCTTCATTGTTCTACTTGGGAACACTATGGAGCTTTCAAGATTTTAAACCTAAAGAAAAACTCGAGCAGTAGAATTTCAGACAGGGAGAGAGCTATTTTGAACAGTGAGATCTCCTGGTACTGCTTAATTAACACTAAAGAGAAAGGTCTCCCTTCTGGAAGCTCCAGTATTGCTCCTACCTCCCCACCCAGCAGCCAAAACAAGGCAGCATCAGATCCTAATAAGGTCAGAGGAAGAGTCCCCTCTGCTTGTGTGATGGGTTTCTTCCACTATTTGGGGTAGAGATCATCATCCAGGCTGAGGCATGTCCAGGCCATGTGTCACACACCTTCCTTTGAATCTGGAGCCCAGGTACATAAATCAGACACCCCCATGTTGGCATTCAAGAGAAGCGTTCAGTGTTTTAAACACTGACATATTCTGAATTAGTGGCCCAGCCAAACGTAAGGTAAAAAGTTTGTTATCCAATTATCGTCAACCTATGAGCCAAAAAAATGTCCTTTCTTGTGTTTTATTCCACCTGACCATTGTCTGGTTTGAAAAAAACCTCCCCCAAAAAAAAACCAGCTCTTCAAGAGCTGGGCAAATTGGCATTGATTAATTTAACCTAATTTAGTTAAAAGTTAATTCTTCCCTGCTGCGAGCCACAGCTGATTTGTTTAGAGAATTATTACCATCCATTGTTCATTGAGTTTTATCTTTCTGAATTTCCATTGATGTGGCGTGATGTGTTACTAAGAAAAATATTATGATTTTAATTGCATTTTGGCATCTTAAAAGAATATTTCATACTGCTGAACATCTGCAGTCAACAGATGTTAAAACACAACTCCCTCGATGACTAAAATTTGGCAAAATGTGTAATAGTTGGAACAGCTTAAAATTCTAAATATACTTCTAGGAACATGATACAGGCAGATGAAGTAGTACTGGAATGTGTTTTATATTAAATATTAAAGTATTATATTATGTACCGTCCCTCTGGGAAATGACAGGTCTTAGGGAAAGAACAAGAAGGGCCAGGAGACATTTCAATGCTGCCACACCAGAGACATGCTATAATGGGGTTGCATCTCTCCTCAGTCAGCTGCAGTGGGGATGGTTTTTTTTTTTTTTTTTTAAATAAATTTATTTATTTATTTATTTTTGGCTGTGTTGGGTCTTCGTTTCTGTGCGAGGGCTTTCTCTAGTTGCGGCGAGCGGGGGCCACTCTTCATCGCGGTGCGCGGGCCTCTCACTATCGCGGCCTCTCTTGTTGCGGAGCACAGGCTCCAGACGCACAGGCTCAGTAGTTGTGGCTCACAGGCCCAGTTGTTCCGCGGCATGTGGGATCTTCCCAGACCAGGGCTCGAACCCGTGTCCCCTGCATTGGCAGGCGGATTCTCAACCACTGCACCACCAGGGAAGCCCCAAGGGATGGTTTTAAAGTGCTGCTATTAACTGTGGTTTACTCTGAAGGCTAGCAGAAGCAGACAAGTTTGTTCCTCTGCTTTTGGTACCCCTCTTCTCTGATTCAGAGCAGGTGGGGGAGGGAGGATGGCCCAATTAATGTTTGACCTACTATTGATCAATTCCCCAGCTGGCCCTGTGTGCTCTCCATCATGGCTAGCATGGCTTCAAGAAATCCAGAGATAATCATGAATTTCATTTCAATCACAACTTTCAACAATCTACTCCCACTGACCCCTTATGTCAGTTGCTAACTCAAGGGCTTAGCTGAGATTGCTTCCTTTTTTCTTGTTGAAATAAGCTTCAATGAAAAGCCCATTTCCACAGCAAGCATCCAGAAGGCTGTAGCAGAAAGAATAAGAAGCCCACATTTTCTATCATCTCTGAATGGTTAAGTTCACAGTCACAGGAAATGTATTTGAGATTCTGGTTACTATATGAGGGCTTTCAAGAGACTCATCTCTGCCTGATTCATAACGTCATTCTGTTCCCTGCCTTCCAATAGCTTAAAGCCCTATTGAAGAGATATGATTCAAACATGTAAAATAATAGAACTGTAGAAGTATTGTAATGTTAATTTCATGTGTCAACTTGGCTAGGCTATAGTGTCCAGCTGTTTGATCAAACTTCAGTCCAGTCTGTATGTTGCTGTAAAGGTAATTTTTTTAGATGTGGGTTTTTGACTCAAGACTGCAACTGAAGTCTTATCTGAATTTGCAACCTATCCTACAGATTTTGGACTTGCCAGTCCCCACAATTGTGTGAGTCAACTCCTTATAATAAGTCTCTCTCACCCTCCCCCCAGAAAAACAGATATAGATTACATTATATGTTATCATATATTATATACATAATATGTTACATAATATTATATATATATTACATACATACATATACAGACCACAGACCATGTAGTACTGTAATATTTACTACTGAAAAGTATCCACTGTGGACCCATGCAGTTGAAACCTAAGTTGTCCAAAGGTCAACTATATTTATATATATATGTCAATAATACACACACACACACACACACACAAAATCTCCTATTGGTTCTGTTTCTCTGGAGACTTCTGACGCATCAAGGTACGTATAGGTAATATCTGTGTTCGGAGAAGTTGACTACAGCCAGGAGGAGGTAGAATAAGCTTCAATGAGAAATAAATTAGATTATAAGTGTGATGGAAATGGTTCATTAAGAAGGGAAATCGGCGGTGGTGCCGTTTGTGGCAACATGGTGGGCCTGGAGATTATCGTGCTGGGTGGGGAAGGTCAGACAGAGAAAAACAAATATCATATGATATCGCTCATATGTGGAATCGAATTTTAAAAAATGATAAAACGGAACTTATTCACAAAACAGAAACAGACTTACAGATATCCCAAACAACCTTATGGTTACCAAAGGGGAAACGTGGCAGGAGGGAGGGATAATCAGGAGCTTGGGGTGAACATATATATACACTACTATATATAAGATAGATAACCAACAAGGACCTAGTGTATAGCACAGGGAACTCTATTCAATATTCTGTGATAACCTATATGAGAAAAAAAATCTAAAAAAGAATGAACATATGTATATGTTTAACTGAATCACTCCGCTGCACACCAGCAACTAATACAACATTGTAAATCAATTATACTCCAATAAAATTTTTAAAAGGGGGTGGGGGGAAACCAGCTTGTACAAAGACCTAGAGTTTGGACCTGTGCCCTTGAGAGGATCAATGGAGAGCCGTAGCCTGATAGTTGAGAGGCTGTGCCCTGGAGAGCAGTGGGTACTAAGACTGGATGGGTTGGTGGGTCCCAAGGGCTGATGTGTGAAAGGTGCCTCTTCCTCTTCTTCCATGCAGGGGCTTAGATGGAATGACTGCATTTTTCAAAATGGGGTGGTCTTTTCTGTAGCACCCTGACAGCAGCGTCCACTCTCTACAGCCGATCCCGGCCATCAGCACATCCTCTTTCCTTCCTATCCACTCCTAGAGGCATTTTCTCTTCCTAAGTGGAAAGCCCTCTAGAGAAACTGTAAAAGAATCTCAGCGAGGAAATCTGGGGAATGAGTGTGAAGGTAAATTCACAACTTGAAGAACACTGAGGGGAATACTTGAGTCAGGAGATGGAGGAAGAGGTAGTGGAGAGAGGGTTCCTTTCTGAGAGAGCAGAGGAATTTAGAGTCCTGGAGAACCAGAAATTCAGGACCCAGGAGAGTGAGCATTCCTGTTGGTGCAAATGTCACAGACCATTTGAGCAAATGGCTCTTTCAAGTGATGCTTAAACGAATAAACAGGACCCGTGTCTCAGGGTCAGAAATGAAGCTTATACAATTGACTCTGTCCCCCTGGAGAGGTTGCCACCAGCCTAAGAGGGTGGGATGACTTAACGAACACTAACAATGGGTTTATTAGAAAAATACTTGGCATTGTGGGGAGCAAAAGGGAAAAATCAAAACAATCCATAATCCTATTACTTGGAAATGACATGACGTAAGAAGTGAAGTTCTCTCCTCTGAATCTCCAGCCTCGTTTCTTGTAGTGAACATGAATCTTATTTTACAAAACTCAGATGCGCAAGAAAAAGCACTTTATTTCTTTTACATAAATTAAATCCAATTCTGAGCCTACAGTCACTCTCCTCATCCTATCAGGTTATTAGGAATTTGATGTCAGCCATTACTGTCACCCTCATGGGGTGGGCAAGGGTCCCAGGGTTTTATGTAGCACCAAGTCCTGGGGAGGTCTCTTTAGCCGTTGGATTTCGTCTATGATATTTACAGCTGAGGCATCCATGGTCTCAGACCACATGATCTCTTCCAGTGCTGGCTCCTCTGCGGCCTCTTTCAAAGCCAGGAAAATCTTTGGTGAGGCTTTAGAATTCCCAGCCCCCTAGGCCAGGCCGTCTGAGGTCTTCCTCCTTCAGGGAGTACCCCAGGACTCACAGATTTCCATCCCATTTCCATTTCAAAGGCCTTCCCTTCTTTCTGCTGTTCCTCCAGGATGCCAAAGGTAATATCCTCAATGGGTTTATATTTTATAAAATTCCGGACCAAGATCAGAAGTGTCTTGCAGACAATTTTGTCTTCTGGCCCTGGGACAAAAATCTCCCTCGTGGCAAGAGGCCACAAAAAGGCCTGACCATCTGCTTACAGCGCAGGAAAGGAAGAAACACAGGGTGGGACAAACACAAGTGAATATTCCAAAAACCAAACCACCACACACTGTTGACAGTTTGGTATCTTTCCAGAATTTTCTTGTGCTTATGAAGCAAAATATCTATCTACACATAAGGTTTTTTTTTTTTTTTTAAACAAAAAGGGGATCAGACTATACATATGCAGTCACAACTTCCTTTTTTCCTTTAGTACAGCATGGATATCTTCAATGACACTGGGTATTGCTCCATTGATGGATATTCAAGTTGCTTCTATTATTTCGTTCTTATAAATAATGCTGTATTATGCACATATATGCATGTCTTTGTTTTATTATTTTTCTGCCATTGCTTCCTAGGAATGAACAGACTGGATTGACCAAATGGTCAATCTATGGTCAAACTATGGGCTCTAGTTTGCTCTGGTGAGTTATTTGCCACAAGCTGGTTTTAGAGAAAGAGCCCCAGAAATGAATTTCTCAAGTTCCTAATTTTTGTAAGTTTGATAAAGGTGGTGCAGTTGGTGCAAAAATTATTCCAAATAGCTCCTTAGTTTGCCTCCGTGACTAGGATCTCAACATTTGTGTTTAGGCAACGAGAACCTGGGCTTTACCACAAATCTGCTAAGTGACACAGGCAAGTCACTTCCCACTCTAGGTCTTAGGTGTATTGTTTGCAAAATGGGAATGAGACAAACAGATGATCTCCTAGGGACTTCCTGCAGTGATATCATATGTATCTTATGTTTTCTGAGTCTATAAACACACGGTCCTAGGGCAGTAACGGACCATCTGTGGGTATACGTCTGTATGGACCCTACTATGCCTCTTCAGTCTCTTACTTGATATTTTAGCAATATTAAATTTGTATTAGCTTATGTTTCCCCAGAAGTAGACCCTGGCACAAGGATTCAAGTTTAAGGAGTTTATACTTGGGAAGTTCAGGAAATACCTCTAAAGGGGTAGGGAAATTATGCAGTGAAGGAAAGTGGCCGATATAGGGTGTGCTACCAAACCAGCTGTCACTGTGGGTGTCTGGAGCTTAATCCTGAAAGGAAGTGCTGGGAAATGGTGTCAAACACATGCCTTCGAGTTCTCTTACCTGAAGGGTAAGGGAGCTGGGGTGTTTATACACCACCTCACACCAACACACCCTAACATGCTGATTCATTAGCAGCACACTTAGCCCACCATGCACAGCAGCGCTGCCTCCCTTGGGTGAGAGAAAAGCCATCAAGAGTGCAAGAAGAGTTCTCTGGAACACTACCTCGGGATATGGGCAAGGCACCAACAGTGTCTGCTGCATAACTCTCCTGTGCCTTTGCTCGTGTTCTCCTTTCTTTTTCTGATTAGCCTACAACCCTGAGGCTTCCTAGGTTTGCGTCCTGCCTCTGCTACTTACTGCCTGTGTGACTTTGGGCAAGTTACTTAAGCTCTCTGTGCTTTACTTTCCTCATTTGTGTGACAGGCAGAGTGATAATCCTTATCTCATAAAACCGTTCTTAGGATTAAATGGTAATGGATGGAAACCACTTAGAGCAGTGCCTACCACATAATGTTTCTTCAATAAGTGCCAGTTATCATTTTTGTTACCCTTCAAAATCCTCTTCAAGGGAAAGTTCCTTGAAGAAATTAGCCCTGAGACCCCAGACGGGGTTAAGGGCTCAGGCCCCTTCTTAACACATTATGGTGGCATTTTCCATATACGAGTTTGTCTTCTCCTATGGACAGAGAGCTCTAGGAGAACACCATGGTAGCTTCCCCAAGCCTGCATCCCCTGCAGCTAGAGCAGGGCTTAGCCTGCCTTTCTGTAAACAGATAATAAACAGAGATTCGGATTTTACTTATTCACAGATAAACTCTTTGCTTTAAGAATCACTCTGGGTGGGGCTTCCCTGGTGGCGCAGTGGTTGAGAATCTGCCTGTCAAATGCAGGGGACACAGGTTCGAGCCCTGGTCTGGGAAGATCCCACATACCGCGGAGCGACTAGGCCCGTGAGCCACAACTACTGAGCCTGCGTGTCTGGAGCCTGTGCTCCGCAACAAGAGAGGCCGCGATAGTGAGAGGCCCGCGCACCGCGATGAAGAGTGGCCCCCACTCGCCACAACTAGAGAAAGCCCTCGCACAGAAACGAAGACCCAACACAGCCATAAATAAATAAATAAATTTAAAAAAAAGAATCACTCTGGGTAAAATGAAAATTTCACTCAATTGTAGTAGTATGCTTCCTTTATCCTAACACACACATTCCCACCAGTGCCCCCTGGAAAACACACACACACACACACACACACAAACACACACTGACATGCAAAACACTTTTTAATGTTTCTGAAATCAGGTTGAGTAAGTCTTAACACTGAAATGTTTTATCACACCATCTGCCTTTCTTTCAGAAAATCAGCTGTTATTAAATAAATGGTGGGCTCTCCCGTTAAAATTGACGATATTTGTTTTAGGCTTCAAAGCGAAAGCTAACTTGGAAACTTCAGTTCTTCTTCCAGAAGAAAGCAGTTTCTGGAGGGCCTCGGCCAGGCTGTGGCTCTCACTCCCCCATCCTTCCCCCAGCACAGCCCAGGAGCTGATCGGCTGAGCTCACTGAGTTTCAGTCTCACCCTGGACAAGGAGGGGCAGGGCAGACTGGGAGGGGGAGGTCCTAAGAGCGGAACAAGCCTTGTTGGAGGCATGTCGAACAGCAGCCTGAGGGTCAAGATGGAGAAGCCAAATCAGATGTCAGGACGCAGGAGCAAGCAACACGGCGGACAGGGGACAAAGTTCAGGAATGGAGAGTAGTAAGGAAGGGGAGAATAAGAAGCCAGTGTCGAGGGGCAGACCCATCCAGGAAGTCATCCTGTGTGAGGTAACAGCTGCATGGTGTGGGAGTGACTTAGCCTGGGATGGACACCCCAGGACCAAGACCCAGGGTACAGGGGGCACTGGCAGTAGAGGGCCTGGCCCCAGGCACCCAGTGGGTGAAACTGTTTGGGGTGGGGGAGAGGAGGGCATCAATGAACCAAGGGCCTTGGGAAGGTTTAGTCAGGTGCTGAATGTTGCCTCATTCCATTTTGGTTGAAGAGAAAAATGGCTAGAAAAATTTAGCAAATTGGCTTCTAATATCACCAAACCAGAAAAAGAACTTTGTTGAAAAAAACATCAAAAGAAAACCCAAGTAGGGTGAGAGATAAATTAGGAATTTGGGATTAACAGATACACACTACCATATATAAAATAGATAACCAACAAGGTCCTACTGTATAGCACAGGGAACTATAGTCAATATCTTGTAATAACCTATAAGGGAAAAGAATCTAAAAAAGAATATATATATATATATCATATATATCATATATATGATATATATATATCATATATATATATATCATATATATATGTATAACTGGATCATTTTAGCTGTATACCTGAAACACTGTAAATCAACTATACTTCAAAAAACTTTTAAAAAGCAAACTCAAATTTCAATCCTGGCTAAAAGGATCTGGGCAAGCAATTCAGACAAGTAATTTCTGTGCACTTAAGTTTTCATCTTGAAATGCAAATAATATCCCTGGGCTGTTGTGAGAAATCACTGAAGTAATAAGATAATGATAGAGATGACTTATTGAATTCTTAATACGTACCAGACCCAGTACCAGGGGTTTTCATATACTTTGCCTTATTTCCTACCATAATCCTACAAGATAGATACACTATCATTCTTGTTCTACAGATGCAAATTGAGTCTCAGTATGGCTAAGTAATTTGTGTCGCGTCCCATAGCTAGACATTATATATAACCACCATGCATGGAGTACAGTAGATGTTTAACACATGTGAGTTCTCACCTTTCATTCTGCCTGCAATGCTAGCCATAGATGATTTTAAAATCATCTGCTTATTAAAGATAAAATCCTTGGAAGGGTGTTCCCCCTCTGCTGGGCTAGGATTTGTTTAACGATCACCACGTTCTTTGTGAATTTGATAACTTCTTAATCTACAGAGGTCACGACCTTATTGTAATGTGTTGAATTCCTCTGCCACCAGGGTCTCTCAAGGGACCTCCATCTGCATTTGCTTGCGGCTGACTCTCAGTGACATTTCCTCCTCCACCTGATTGCCAAGATGATTTGTTTCTCATCTGAGTTTGAGCAGCCTGAGAGAGAATGTCAAAATCCATCAATCCCCTGACAAGCTTTGTACATCCAATCCCTCAGGTTTGTGTAAAGGATAATTTCAATTACCCAATTCTTGTGGGAGTGGTGAGGTCACCCAGAAGAGAGCCTGGAGGTTGGAACACTTCCTGGAGAGTGCAATCTCATGCATGGGGGAACCTGAGTTCCATGGCATTTGAGTCCCCGTGCTGGAAGATGGGAGCTGAGGAGGTGTCATCCCCCTGGGACTTCTGAAAGCTGCATGTGGGACACAGGAGCCCTTGATCCAATGTGGGTAACCAAGAGCCCCTCTAGGGAGCCCCAGGAACAATCCCTGTGTCTAGTCTTCCTTCCTCCCTCAGTTTGGCCTTCTGTTTGGGGGAAGCCAATGATGCCTGGGGGCTTTGAACTGGTTTCTGAGGTGAGACTCAGCCTGGGATATCAGGTTCCTTCTTCTCTCAAGACAAGCCGGCAGCCACGGGCTGAGTGCAGCCTGTTGTGGATTTGCCTTATAATGTATTTGTTGAAAAAAATTGAATTAGTTGCGACATTTAAAATGAGAGACTGCATATGAAACTCCACATTTCTGGCATATCTTGAAAAATCACATCTGATGATCCCAGGCTGGCATTTCCACAGTGAGAGTAGGCTGGATCTAAGGAAGCCTCTTCAGATGGGACAGGCGCTCTCCTACATGCCCTGGTCAGGTCCCCACGTGGCCCTACACACCCTTAGGTTATTTGCCTGGTCCCCTGGGCATCTGGGTTTTGAAAGAGCAAAGGAAAGTAACAATGGGGTTACAAGAGAGTCAGTTTATAACAGGAAAAGTAAAAGGCGCTTTTTAACTATTGCCTTCATATATTGTTATCCCAGTTTTGCAGAAACAGAAATTGGATATCGGAGAAGTTAATTAACATGTTCAACGTTACGTGGTTGGTAAGTGGTAGAACTGTAATTTGAGGTTGTGTGACCACAAAATCCCACTCTGCCTTTCTACTGTAATGACCTCGCCGGGAATCTTCTTCCCACTATGAATAAGATACCTGCACATTCCTGAATCCCCAAGGCACCTGTCAGGCTTCTCAGAGTTAATATTATACAGATCACCATCCTACCAGGAAAATCCAAGTGGAGTCTTGCTTGCCTCCTGACCCGGCTGGGACCCGGCTGGCATCCTCTCTGCCCTCTGAATCCCTAATGAGGATGTGTGTAGTGATATTCAAATAGGAGAGGAGAAGCTGCTTTGTAAATCACTGAGGTTACCATTTGCATTAAGGTTAAGAGGTTAAGGTTAAGAAGCTGGATGACTCCCAATCCCACGACTCAGCAGCCGTCTGCACTTCACATCACTGGCCTGAATTTTCAGCCTCATTAAATTCTTTCAGGTCATCTGGTCCCAAACTTTGTGGTTGCCTGAGTGCATATTTATGTCCCAGGAGCGACTGTCATTTCGAACCTATGCTTTACTGCAGCCCACCTCCCTACCAGCCTTAATTGCTCTTGCAGTACTTCTGGTATTATTTTTAAAAGTCTTCCCTCTCTTAATTATATCCAAGAGCCCACAGGGGCTGCTGTGTGTGTATCAGACGTTTGTCCTTTGGGTTTCTACATGGCATCCGCCTCGTTCTGTCAAAGCTCCTGGGGAGCTACTTGTGCTGGACACCACGGTCTTCCACCTGACACCACGGCCAAGAGGTGTCAAGGTCATATAGGGTTCTGTGCAGTGGTGGTAGAAAAAATGCCTCTTCTCATGTTTGGTGTTCTGGTGAGGCTACCAAACTGCCAGTAGACTCAATTCTTAAAGAGTCTGAGCTTGGTTGGCTTTTATCCCAGCATCCCTCTGTCTCCCTATATACCCTTACATTGTCTATAGGATCCAGAGGAGATACCCTGGGGAACTAGGCTGGGCGGCATGACACTGAGCTGAGGTCTGCCCCTCTCCTTTGCTGACTAAGACTGTATTACTGCACCAAGACTGTCCACCTAATGCCGTCTTCCCTTAGACTGAGGTTTATTTTCTTATGCAAACCCTTACTATTATCTTGCCCACACTAGGCATGCGTGGATGTCAGTGATGAATATGGCTCAGAGTTCATTTGGAACCCCTGAAATCTTAGGTGGCGGTATTTTATATTATCTCATGTCCTTAAAGCCCAAATCATCTGAAATAGGCTTATCACACAGCCTCAGTCCAGACAGAGGTTGGCTTAAGTGTTCCTCTGGGTGCTTGGGTACGCAGTTTCACTGTCCTCTTTCCTAAAGAAGAAATCCTCATGACGCAAAGGAGATTTGGGGTTTGGACTCCCGCACCGTGTGGGCTGAGTAACAGGGCTACAGGGCCCCAGTTGCTGCTGTAGTAGGTGGGACTCCTTGATCGAGCTGAGGTGACACGGAGGACGTGGACATGGAACCCAAGGACAGGGTCAGAGCTGGGCCTTAGGAGGCGACTGGGGCAGGAGACCCTCTCACTACTGCCTTCCTCTGCGGACTGGTTTCACCCTCTCTCTATCCACAGACGGTCATCATTCTCAGCTCACAGGAAGGCGTACGGCCATCCCAGAGCTCTCACGTTTACATGTAATAGCTCTAGAAATAAGCAAAACTTGTCATGTCTTTCCCAATCCCACTTTCAAATTTCCAGAGAGGAGGATCTGACTCTTTCCACTTAGATCCACATTCACCTCTGATCTAACTAGCTCTGTCCAACCCAAAGGCAGTATCAAAGGCAGTCCACCAAGAAGGTCAGTGTGAGCTGGACAGCTATAAACACATCCATTCTACTTGATCATATTTTTTCCATCTCTTACATTCACTTGTATCTTCCTGGAATGGCATTAAGGAGGGGAGGGATGGTACTTAAGAGAAGCAGTGAGGTCTAGCAAATAATCTTGGTAGCTAGTAGTTACAGAACATTTCCTATACACCAGATACCATATTGAGTGTGTCACAGGAATTATCTCACCTAATACATAAAACAAGATCTTACTGGTGGTTACTATCAGCCTTATTTTGTGATGAAGATACCAGGCTTAGGGAGCGAGCGGGACCAAGATCTCTGTGGAGAGCAGGGCTCATACCAAACCTTATGCTTCTAGTCATTTTATTTACTGCCAGGCACACCTGGGTTCAGATCTTGACATTGCCACTAGCTATGTGATTTTGGACTAATTTCTCTGAGTCTCAGTTTCCTCATCTGTAAATGGACATAAAAATACCTTTCCAATTTAAAATATTTAAGCAACTAAAGACCATCATTCTTTTCCTCCATGTACCTGGGCTTCCCTGCCTCATCCAAGCACACCTGTTCTCTCTTATTCAACCTGATGGTAACCAAAACCTCCAGAGCTTTACAGCCACCTCCCCATTCTCCATGAAACCTCAGATAAAAAACAGTGACAAGACTATTTACAATAGCCAAGACATGGAAACAATGTAAATGTCCATTGACAGATGAATGGATAAAGAAGATGTGGTATACATACATATATTATACATATATAATATATTTGTATATATACACAATGGAATATTACTCAGCCATCAAAAAGAATGAGATAATGTCATTTTCAAGCAACATGGATGGACCTAGAGATTATCATACTAAGCGAAGTAAGTCAGAAAGAGAAAGACAAATACCATGTGATATCACTTACATGTGGAGTCCAAAATATGACACAAATCAACATATCTACAAAACAAAAACAGACTCACAGATATAGGGAACAGACTCTTGGTTGCCAAGGAGGAGGGGAGGTAGGGGAGGTAAGGACTGCGAGTATGGGATTAACAGAGACAAACTATTATATATAGGATGGATAAACAATAAAGTCCTACTGTATAGCACAGGGAACTATATTCAATATCCTGTTGCAAACCATAATGGAAAAATATATGAAAAAAAGAATATATATATAACTGAGTTACTTTTCTGTCCAGAAGAAATTAACATAACACTGTAAATCAACTATACTTCAATAAAAGTAAAAAAAAGAAAGTGACAAGAAAGCAGTATTTGGAGTCAGAAGATATGGATTTGAATCTTGTGTCAGTATTATACTAATTTCTTGACTTAAGGCGGGTCTTTTTACAGTGCTGAATCACAGTTTCCCCATCTGTTAAATTAGGAGAATAGAATTCTACACAGATATGGAAGTGGTGGCAGTGATGGTTTGTGTGTCTGTTCTAAGAATTAAATGAAGAAATGCATGTGAAATGTTCTGGAAACTCTAAGCACCACACGCTTGGAAGAGATGATTATTAAGGCAGAAAAATCCTAGAATGACCTTTTGGCCTGTTGCCTGGTTGCCAGGATGTTTTAGGCAGGCCATTGTTTGCCCAATACTTTCATGCTCTTAATTTGTAGCTGGATGTGTTTGCACATCTTACCTCTTAGGTAGCACAAGTCTTGAGTTTAGGGTGTGTCTTTCAAGTTTCTTTACAGAACTTAGACATGAGGGATGCCTAATAAGTGCTAGCTATACAGATGGAATTCAGGCTTTCTATGCATCTGTCTTTCATGTTTTTGTTGCCGTGTTTTTCAATAGCCTGGAGACTTAACAATGAGGATGAAAGCCTTTGAAAAATCTCAAAAAGCCCTGTTCAAACGCAAAGGTATTAAATATGCAGGAGGTGCTATTATTACTAATACCATGCAAATTTATGAATAGTAATGGACATAATAACTCTACAAGCAAAAATGCTTTTATTTGTTTTGTTCTTTGCATTTGGCAAAAACATCCTATATAGGTCAAATTTATACATTTCCATATCCCGTGTGCCTTAAGGCACATAGTGAGATATCAAAAGAAGACAGAAATGTATAACAACACAGAATCATTAAATTTTAGAGCTTAAAATCATTATGTTCAGCCCCAACAATTTACAGATGAGAAGACTACATCTAAGAGACATGAAATGACTTACCTAAGGTCACACAGTGAAAGGTAACCTTGGTATGTCATTATTCTTCCTTGGATGTCCTTGGAAGACATCCTTTGGATGTCTTCAGTATATTGACATTTCCTTGGAGAGAAAACAATTTTTAAAGTGAAATCTTTTCTTCCAAGGGCCAATGCCATGTATCTTAGATTCACCAATGGAGATGGTAGAAATGAGGCAGTGGAGGGAACCCAGAAAAGCCTGTAGGCTCACCACTTGTTTCTCAGTTCACCACAAATACACCATTCAAATAGCCAATCACATTGTAGTCAACAGGCATCTAACCAGGTAACTTTCTTCCAATTAACTATTGAGTCACTTCATTCAAGTAATGATTTCTTGAGTATCTACTTTATGTCAACAGTGTGCTAGGCTCTTTAAGGAAATAAATTTTACTCACAGACAAAAATTGGGAACATTTCTAGAACAGAGGCAATAGAGCACAATGGCTGAGAGCATGGGCCATGGAGCTGAATGAGCTACTTACTAGCTATGTGACCCGGAGCGGGATCCTTAAGCTCTTTGCGTCTCAGGTTCCTCATGTGTAAAGTGGGGCTTAGCTGCTATGAGGTTCCCGAGTTTAATACATAGTAAGTGCTTACAGTGCCTGACATACAGTAAGTGCTATATTAAGTGTTATTTCACATATACTATCTCATTGAGTCTCCTGGCAACTCTATGAAGTAGGTACCATCCACCTTTTATAGAGTAGTAAACTGAAGCTTAGAGGTCAAGTAACCCCTCCAAGGTCAAGTAACCCAAAAACTGGGGGCAGAGCCAGGATTCAAACCCAAGTCTGTCTAACAGCTGGGCCTTATCTCATACCCACTGTGCTGTGTGCTGCCCTGAGAAGCAAATCTTGCTCTCAAGAAAGCTGTGTTCAGCTCATACAACTCAACAACAACAAAAAAACAAACAACCCAATTGAAAAATGCGCAGAAGGTCTAAATAGATATTTCTCCAAAGAAGACATACAGATGGCCAACAGGCACATGAGAAAATGTTCAACATTGCTAATTATTAGAGAAATGCAAATCAAAACTACAATGAGGTACTACCTCACAGCAGGTACCATCATCAAAAAGTCTACAAATAACAGATGCTGAAGAGGGTGTGGAGAAAAGGGAACCCTCCTACACTGTTGGTGGGAATGTAAATTGGTGCAGCCACTATGGAAAACAGTATGGAGGCTCCTCAAAAAACTAAAAATAGAGTTGCCATATGATCCAGCAATCCCTCTCCTGGGCATATATCCAGACAAAACTCTAATTCAAAAAGATACATGCACCCCTATGTTCATAGCAGTACCATTTACAATAGCCAAGATGTGGAAGCAACCTAAATGTTCTTCAACAGATGAATGGATAAAGAAGATGGAATACTACTCGGCCATAAAAAAGAATGAAATAATGCCATTTGTAGCAACATGGATGCAACTAGAGATTATCATACTAAGTGAAGTAAGTCAGACAGAGAAAGACAAATACCATATGATATCACTTACATGTGGAATTTAAAATATGACACAAATGAACTTATCTACAAAACAGAAACAGACTCACAGTCATAGTGAACAGACCTGTGGTTTCCAAGGGGGAGGAGAGGTGGGGACGGGATGGAGTGGGAGTTTGGGATTAGCAGATGCAAACTATTATATATAGAATGGATAAACAACAAGGTCTTACTGTATAGCACAGGGAACTTTATTCAATATACTGTAATAAACCATAATGGAAAAGAATATGAAAAAGGATGTATATGTATATATGACTGTATCACTTTGCTGTACAGTAGGAATTAACATAATATTATACATCAATTATATTTCAATAAAATAAATTTTTTAAAGAAGAAAGCAAGCTGGGTTCTAGGAGTATAATGGCATGACTGAAAACGCTAAGGGTCCATTGAGGGCTAGAATTAAAGTGGGATGGAGATTTCAGGACAGGGCCTGTGGAGACGGTTTCTAGCTTGGGAAATCAGGAGCAGCATCAAGGAGGACGTGGCATTGGAGTTGAGTCTTGAAGGATTTATTTATCCAGAGACAGGAGTGAGAAAGGACAAGCAAAGGGCCAGGGGTGGGAAGGGCAATGTATTGATGGGAAACAGGCAGTGGGTGTTTCAGGAAAAGTGGATCCTGAGGGCTGTGCAGGAGAGCAGGGAGGCATGGGACCTGAAACCCCAGGTGAGGCCAGATCACCAGGGGCCTCAAGTGTGAAGCTAAAAAGTGTGCTTCTAAAATTGAAGGTCCCTAAAATGGCTCTTAAAAGGACCAAATGAAAAAAAGAACAAAAACAAAAAAATAAGGCCCAAGACTTTGAGACACAGTTATTATTTATCAGTAAGAATTGGCAAAATATGGGCTTATTTATCTAGTTAGCTCTCTTCTGAAAAAATCACATCAGTTTACAGAAAAAAAAAGCTTTTTTTAACCACAAAGGGAGCTGATTCTGCAAACACTTGTTCACGTGAAGAGCTTTCTTTCTGAAACATGGTACAATTTCCATATTTAAATGAAGATGCTATCGTGGGTATTTTCCCTTGACTGGATAAAATATACCTAGAACTTAAATTTTATTTGTGAATTCTTTCCCTTCCTCCTTTCCTCCTTTTCTCCCTCCCTTCCTTCTGCTTGCACTGGAGATTGGCTCACTCCTTTGCCCTAGACAAGTGGTATCTTCTCCATCTTTAATTTTGATCTCTCCTTCATATTTTGAATGTTGTCTTATGTTTAAATTTCACATTCATTGTGACATGAAGTCTCAGCCACTAGCACACCCAACATCCCTGGCCTGACCAAGCTGAAAGGGACAGTCAAGAGGATGTAGCCTAACATCAGATTACAGCTGAGAAGACTAAGGCCCAGAGACAGAGCATGCCTTTCTCAAGGACATGGTGCCAGTTCAAGGCGGAGCTGGGCCCTGAGCTTGTCCTCTGTTTCCCATCCAGTGCTTATTTCAGTGCATCACGTGAGCACATGTGTAAGCAGGGCTCGGGGGAGAATTTAGTTTCCTAGAAGTGGTTATTTCACAGAGTTTCAACAGACTTCTCATGCACCTTTTCAAGACTTAGAAGCCATGGAGTATTTAGAGCTGGAGGGAATTTTAAGATCATCAAATCCAGCGTCCTCCTTTTGCAGAGGAGATGACCAAGGTTGAGAGAAGTGAAGGGGGACTCGCCCAGATCATGCAGCTGGAGAGGGGCAGAGCAAGGTCAGGGATTCCAATCTGCTGACTCTCAGGCCCATGTTTTCTCTCTGTACATGCTCACCCTTCTTTTTCAGAGTCTCCACTTCAAGAATCCACCTCTTTACACTCACATACACTGGAAGGAATTCTGCGGCACAAGGCCTGGAAGAGCTTCAAGTGGAATGTATCCAAACCAGGAGGAAGCCGTTCCTTTGGTTTTCCTCTGATGGTCAGTTCAGGTTGGTGTGTGGTGGGGATGGAGGTGTGGAAAGCTGGCCAATTCTGCTTTAGCAAGTTCTTCATCCTTTCCTACCCGAAAATGCATCACAGTTATGGACGTCTTCGTGAAACCAGAACCCAAACAAGAGAAAGTGGAATTGGGAACTGGTGAATTAATGCCCAACCCAGTCAAAGCCAAGATTTCATACTTGCACAGCACATCTGCCTCCACCTGGTCCTCACACTCATGAAGGGAACACGTGGCGAAGGCTCAATGGCTAGACTGAGTTGTGGGTATGGTATGCACATATGTGTCCACACGTGTGGGAAAGCACTGTGTAAACTATAAAACACATTGTATGAAAAAATGAAAAGAAATCCATAACGCTCCCTCATACCCCATTCTCACTCCTTTGTTATGGATTAGACCCAAAGAAGAATGTCAGTCCAAATCTCTAGCAACCACCCATCGTTTTCAACCTTGCCTGCCCAGTAAAATCACCTGGGAGCTTTGAAAACAATATAGATGCCTGAGCTCCACCCCCAAAGATTCTGATTCACTTGATCTGGGATGGTGTCTAGACTTCATGGTTTTTTACAAAACTCCCCAGATGTCTAACCTGCAACCAGGATGGAGAATCACTCAGTTGAACTATCCAATAGCTTTCCCTGACTGCTGGGACCCACTCCTTGTTCTGCTGCTAATTTTTTGTAGTCACTTGGGGCTAAATGCACTTAAAATGTGGTGTTATACTGCGTCATTCAATTTCATAGACACTTGTTGAGTGCTTGATGGCTATATGGACTGCAGTGGGTGCATAGATGAATGAAAATGCCCATGGCCCTAGAAGAGCATAGGGTAAAACAAGGGGCTCAGTCACCTAGACACATAACTACTGCCTGGGGAGGTAGCAATTACTTTTTCCTGGGAAAATCCTGAAGGCCTCATAAAATTGAACCTTGAAGATTCTATAACATGTGGGAACAATTTTTATTTTCTTAGTAGATGATTCCTTTGTAGGAAGAGGCCTGATTAATGGAAAGGTTGCTTTGATAAGTCCACCATCATGTTCAAAAGTGCCTTGGGCCAGTGCCTGGGTTTGGAAGATGGAAGCTTCCCTGTGTAACAGAGAGTGGGAGCTGGGGAGCAGGGCTGAATGCCGTGTAAGGAAGAGGTCAAAGGAACACTTGGCAACTTTTTCACCAAAAACGGAGGCTCAGGAGGCCATTTTTAATAAGATTTTTTTAAGATGAAATGATAGGTATTACGGAACGTAAACCCCACCTTTCAGATTTACTAAGAAACATTCAGTAAAATACACATTGTTCACCAATGATTTGGTAAGAATGAATTCTGTATGGAAAATACAAAGAAGTGCTGAATCCGACTCTGAGATGGGCTGAGTAAAATCAGAGGATGCATATGAGTAGAGCAACATCTTATGGGTAGGGCTGCTGGATTTAGCAAATGAAATTCCAAGACACACCGAGTTCAATTTGAATTTAAATAAACACAAATAATATTTTAAGTGTGTCCCATGCAGTATTTCTACATACTTATATTAAACATTATTCATTGTTCATTTGAAATTCAAATTTAACTGGGAATCCTGTATTTTATCTGGCAGTGGATTATGCTTGGGTGGGGTTTTTACAATCAGGGAATCAGGAAGTGAACAAAGGCATGGTGGAGAGAGAGTGTAAAGTGTACTTGGAGAATAGGGAGGGGTAGATTGGGAGTGGTCTGAGAAACACAGTAGGAAAATAATCTACAACCACATCCTAGAAGGCTATGAATGCCAGTCTGATTGATTTATGTTCTGTCAACAATGGAAATCCCTTTAATATGTCAAAGGAAGAAAAATCATATTGTCTGTTCATCCATCCATCCATCCATCCATCCATCATTCTACATCAATGTATCTGTATCAATAGCACATTGGAAAGCACATGTCCTCTGAATTTATATAAGGTTCTGCTATGTGCTCACTGAGAGATGTTTGGCAAATCACCCAGTCTCTCTCAGCCTCCGTTCCTTGAGAAATGGGCATAATTAGGTCTTCACCCTGCACTTCTCATCAGGATTATCACACTGTCATACAATTGCTGAGCGGACAAGGCCATCTTGAATGACTTCTTGAGAACTTTTTTAAAGGTTCCAATACTGTGTGTACCAAGTGATACCCGTGTTACCCTAAAACATTCCACTCAGTCTGTCTGTTTCATCCTTTTGCAAAAGCACTGGACTTTATCCCTGTGTCCTTACCAGTGAGTAAGGACAGCATCCCTCTCTCCTGCCAAGTCAGTTGATGGGCGTTGCCATTTGTATAATGTGTTACAAAGCATTTTCACATGATTTCCATCGAATCTTCAGGGAGATCCTTCTGCTATCATGAGAGGATAGATTGTGGTGGGGGTAACAGATTGGAGGTAGAGAACCCACCAGAAGACTATCACGAGAGTCCAGGCAAGAAGTAACGAAGACCTGAACTAGAGTAGTGGAAAGGGTGAGCTGAAAATGGAAGGAACGGATGAGAAAAAATGGCACACAAATAAAAACAAAGGGACGTTCTGACACAGGTATTTGGTCTCTCTAACATTGCTTCCATTTCCTCTAGGGGCATGTCCCGGATAAGGGTGAAATCGGATATTCTTTGGCAGTTTCAGATGACACCACCCCTAACTTTCCACTGGATGAGAGAAGGCTCAAAATAGCCTCTGGTCCCACAGGCTAGTGATTCCAGGGACTCAGATTCCTGCTCTGAAAAACACGGGGAAGAAGCCAGGCACTTGCCCACTTTTACCCTCTCACCAGCTGACCCTGCTGCCTGCTGACACAGAGCATTCGCCAGTTCCAATGAGCCCCGTGGCCTGGCTAAGCTGGGCATCTCCTGCACTGCTGCTCAAAGAAGCCCTCCAGGAAGGGGCCAAGAGACATAGAGATGTTTTTCCTACTAAGTGTCAATCAAACTGACTGCTTGGCAGTTTGAGGTAGGGGTTGGGGGAGACAGAAAAATTAGAAGGGGCAAAAGACAAAGCCAAATGTTAACCTAATGGTCACTCTGAAAACAGAGAAGACATTCCAAACAATCAAATCTTCTTTTTGCTTGAACTTTATAAAGTCCTTTGGAGTCCAGCAGAATAAGACAAGCTTTAGTGAAATGACATGTGCAGGTTTGTCTCTGGCTCAGAGCACCTGCTCAGAGGTGGGACAGGTGATGACCTGCCTGCCTTCTGGCCGGTGGAGCTTTGTTCTCTGCACTGCTGCTACTTGACCCTCACCTACAGGCTAAGCCCTCCTGTAGAGTTTGTGCCTCTTCTGTTCTTGATCACAGTGAATCTGAAGGAGTTTGAGGACCCTAGTTCAGGATTCAGTGTTTAACTGAGCTATCTGGTCATCCCATCCTGACTCTGAATGTTGATTTTCATATCTAGAATTGTTCTTTTTTCCAATGGTAAGTCTTCTACTCTATTTGATTTCCCCTAGGTCTAGGGTCTAGTTGGTTAATCCAGACATTAAACTACAATGCCCAAGTCCTAGCCACTGGGTTAGGACCAGAATTCTCTGATATTTCTGACTCATGCTTACCCAGAGGAAGAGGAGTCTAGGGTAATGGTTCTACCCTGGCTGGTCAACAGAACCACTGGGGAATTTTAATACAGATGCCTGGGTCCCGCTCGCAGAGATTCTGATTTAACTCATCTGGGGTGGGGCCTGGGCATATGTATTTTTAAAACATTCCCTAAGTGATTCAGATGTATAGATCATGATCAAGAGCCACTGGTCTGGTGATTAAGATTGGAGGCCTTGGCATTTGCAACAATGTGGATGGACCATGAGGGTATTATGCTAAGTGAAATAAGTCAGACAGAGAAAGACAAATACTGTATGAGCTCATTTATATGTAGAATCTAAAAAAGCTGAACCTTAAGTCGTACCAATGTTTTCTTAGGTCAGTTTCCCAAGGCAATAGAAACAAAAACAAAAATAAACAAATGGGACCTAATCAAACTTACAAGCTTTTGCACAGCAAAAGAAACCATAAACAAAACAAAAAGACAACCTATAGAATGGGAGAAAATATTTGCAAATGATGCAACCAATAAGGGCTTAATTTCCAAAATATACAAACAGCTCGTACAACTCAACAACAAAAAAACAAACAAACAACCCAATCGAAAAATGGGCAGAAGACCTAAAGAGACATTTCTTCAAAGAAGACATACGGATGGCCAACAGGCATATGAAAAGTTGCTCAACAGCTCTAATTATTAGAGAAATGCAAATTAAAACTACAATGAGGTACCACCTCACAGCAGTCAGAATGGCCTTCATTAAACGGTCTACAAATAACAAATGCTGGAGAGGGTGTGGAGAAAAGAGAACCCTCCTACACTGTTGGTGGGAATGTAAGTTGACGCAGCCACTATGGAAACAGTATGGAGGTTCCTCAGAAAACTAAAAATAGAATTACCATATGATCCAGCAATCCCACTCCTGGGCGTATATCCAGACGAAATTATAATTCAAAAAGATACATGTACCCCTATGTTCACAGCAGCACCATTTACAATAGCCAAGACATGGAAGCAACCTAAATGTCCATTGACAGATGAATGGATAAAGAAGATGTGGTACATATATACAATGGAATACTACTTAGCCATAAAATAGAATGAAATAATGCCATTTGCAGCAACATGGATGCAAGTAGAGATTATCATACTAAGTGAAGTAAGTCAGAAAGATAAAGACAAATACCATATGATATCTCTTATATGTGGAATCCAAAATATGATACAAATGAACCTATCTAGGAAACAGAAACAAACTCTGTTTCGGACATAGAGAACAGACTTGTGGTTGCCAAGGGGGAGGGGGTTGGGGGAGGGATGGAGTGGGAGGTTGGGGTTAGCAGATGTAAACTATTATATATAG